>NC_044302.2:13077060-13124560 GCF_004027225.2 Strigops habroptila
AACCAAGCTTCAGAATGCATGCATTGAGAAATATAATTGCAGTGAGGAAAATTCCTCAGAGGAGCTTGGCACATAGTAAAAGCAAAAACTTGAGACATGTTTGTGATAAGATTACTAATAAATCTCTGGTAAGTCTTAGACTCCTGACAATAACACAGCAACAGAACACTTCATCTTCTCCATGCTTTAGAATTTAAGATCGGTCACAAACAATCTAAATTACGACTGATACTAGGCAGATGCAGTGCTGCGCTGTGTTGCTCGTCATAAATCTCCTGTTCCTTATATGCAAATTAAACTCCATTTTAAAAGATAATTTTTCACATGGTGATGTCCTTTATTTGTGAAAATGCTAGTGATTCTTAACGTTAGAAGAGCCATCTCAGGAGTTCCGTGTAACTGTTGCTGAGGGAGAAGAGAAAAAGAAGGTAGTTTGTTTGGAATAGTTTGGACATCGGTGCATGGGACGTTTCAAATAACTTATTAAGTAGACGTAGCACTAACACTGTTTGTAGTTTAGCTGTGGCCTTGTTTTTTTCAGCAGCTGCCTGGGCAACTTATCTTTGACTTTAAAGTTCTGTCTTGTTTATATCAAATCTTCAAGGTTCTTTAACTCTTAAAACAGTAGAACAGAATATAATCAAGCTGTGTAGACAAAAATATTCATCTTAATCAGCAAATACCACTCCCCTTCAGTTCTTAATTTAAAACAGCAAGTTTATCTCCAGTATTTTGAAAATAGTTGTTTGCATATTGCATGCTTTCTGTCTCTCATGCAGACACAGTTATATGAATGAGATATGAAGAGTGTAGATTTAATTAATTGCTATACAGGTGTTATCAAAAGAGGCTGTTGTCTTATGGGAATACAATCTGAAATGCAAGAAATTTTGCATAGAAGGAGGGGGAAGAGTGTTAACAAGTTTTGATAATTTTTTTTAAATGAAATTAGTATAATCTGTTTTCATGAAAAGATTTAAAATGCTTGTGTGAGTCATAGCTGGTGTACTGTAAAGGGAAAGAAGTGTATGTATGATAGGAAAGTAGAAGCTTCAGACTTTTTCTTAGTGAATTTGTACACATCAAAACTGATCTTTCATTTGGCATGTTTGATAAGCCTTTCTTAAAAATAACTCATGCTAAATTGAATCAAGCTATATGTTGTACCATCTGAGACGCGAGAAGAGAATGGATAGGATTGAGAAGCACTTAGCAGAACATTAATCACATAGGCCAGATTCTCTTTGGTATAACTTATTCTTGCTCTTTTGACATCACTGGTGTGCATCACTTTAAATTCTGACCTGGCTAATATGGTTTGGTCTGTGAGTAATAGTCCATGTTGGTGTCAACATGCTGACTACTTTGTATTTCTTAGAAATTGGAAGAAATCCTGTCTCTTAGTCGTGTTTTTAGAACTCTCAGCATGTGATAGCTGCAGGTTAGGAAACCTTTTAAAGAATACGAAAAGTGAAAGTATGTGTTTTGCAAAAGAATCCCTCCCATAATACTGAAATAAATTGGAATTATTCAGTAGCCAAATGTTAGGTCAGTAACCCAGTATTATAAGTCTTTATGATTTCAGATTGTGATATATCCATAGATGCTCCTCACACTGTGATATCCTTCATCACTCTTCCAGATTTTTCTTTTGAAACTTCTTGGCAAATCCATATTTCAGAAATAGCAAACTGTGCTGTAAAAAGATTAGATTATCCATACTTCGGAGTGGTTTTGGAAGCAAATACAGGCTATTGGTCTCCCTGACTGATTTTGTTATTGAGTGTCTCGCTGAGGTGTATATGTGGTTACAGTCACAGTAAATTTCACATTCAAAAGAAAATGAGCACTGGTTTAGTTCCCTTGTTCCTTATTTGCCCTGTTGAAACAGACACTGTAGTACATAGTGCTATGTAGTACAATGATATGAATTCATCAAAATATACATTAAGGGGCAACACTACACAAGGGTAAGGATATAAATATATTTTACAGTTCTTAGCTTCCTATCATAAGAATAGTTCATGAGTGAATGTATATTTACAGTAGGTGCTTATCAAATGTGAAAATGCTTGCAAATCAGAAACAAACTTTGGGACTATAAACATATTTCAAGGATAGTTCATGCAAAGAATATGTTTGATAGTAAGAAATAATGTTCTCTTTTAGTTTCTACATGAAGCAGGTTGACATATCACTGTATATGGAGAATTATAACACTTCTGAGTCAGACATTGTATGAAACCTTTAATCCTCTTATCAGAATGCTTATTATTAGGGAACATGTAATGACATAAAATATTTATTTATAAAGCAAGAAGGAGGCATCATCCAGCATAAAAAGATAATAAAGGGTAAGTACAGTTGAATCAATTGATTTTACTTCTTTGTTCCATACAGAAGTGATATATAAGGTATCTATCTTCTATGGTTTTTAAAATACTTGATAAAAATGTTGGGTTTGCTAATGTCTTGAATTAAAAAAAGTTATCTGACATTGGAAAGTAAGTTCTGAATGCCACTGTGACTTGTACATGTGTCCCATGTACATGTAAGATGAAATATTTTACCACGCTACCCTATAAAATCTTTTGGGTTTGACTGTAAGATGCACTTGTACAGACAGTAATTGGCCTGTTACAGAGATATTAATTAACATGTTAGAAATGTTTTCTTTATTAATGAGAAATTCACACATACTATTTAAATTAATTTGTATAGTTTAAAATTAATTTATTGTGGCCTTCGATGACCTCAAATCTACTAAGACAAAGCTGGAGTATTGTACTGTTAAACCATTCATTAAACATTTTATGCAAATAGTGTTTGTTTATAAACAAATTAACTGCAAGGATTTTCAAAACAGGTGCTGTGTTGTGAATGCGTACTAAATGATGTGGTACTGAAAGAATTAATTAGACCTTCAGATGTAATTAGTTGCAATAATTTGCGTGATTAGCGGCTTGGTTAAGAAGTAAGACACACACATTGTAATGCATGGAAGAGTCACTGCAGTAGCTTTGTCTTTCATACGATGAAGATGAGATTTCCTCATGTTCAGGAAATTTTTCAAAAAATTGCTGACATAGCTGGAGTTAATTGCCAAGTATCCTGTAGAGGGTAACGTTTGGTTTTGTGCTTCCCCCCCCGCCCCTTCTTTTTTTTTTTTTCCCCCTTGGCTTGTTGCAATGTGTACGCTTTGGAAGCAATACCATTTGTTTGTACCTCAATGAATTTTTAAAACAGAAGGCTGTTAACCCTAGATCTTCAAGCCTCTAGAGGAAGAACTGATACTTAACATGTTCAGGGTTAAAAGATAGGCTGTGATCAGCTGTATGAAACAGGTCCAGTGTTTCAAGATCAGCTCTAAATATTCATGTAATTTTTTCCCTCTTGTAACCAGAATTTTTCTTCTCGCATATCCAACCATGCTGTCAACCATTTTATGTACATGGAGAATGCCTTTGAAACTGTCATTAGTGAAAACTGATTAGAAAGAAAGTTATAATTACTGATATTTAATTTATGATGGTCTCATTCCTAGTTATGATAAATGTACAGTACCTTTGTGACTTGCAAGAAAGCTTTTTCATCTTGATAATGCATTGATGCCCAGTTACGCTACTGGAGAGTGGGTTTGAAATTAATTAATATGGAGACTTTCTTGATCTTCGTTTTACTTGCTTGAAAAAGTGGATCGACAGTAAACCACAGTAGATTCACTTTTGAGGTAACTGTTGGAAGTTGCTATTGGTTTGCTATTTTAAAAGAAAGGGCTAAAGATTTGGTGCCTAAAGGCATCAAGAATGCACAAATATAAAAGTAAAGCGCACTTTGACAGGGTTTATTGCTCTGACAATACCTGTTTATTATTGTTAGAAACACACCTGGGGGGCCTGCATGTGTATTTTGAAAGAACAGGTATGTGCTCTGTGAACCTCTTTGTCAGAAAAAGCAAAAGTTTCTAGAAGAAGTTGAAGAGTATAAAAGAAAAAGAAACCACGAAAGTTTAGTAAATCAGTTATAAAGTAAATAAGTACAGTTAGTCAGCAGTGTAGATGATAGGAAGCGAAAAGAGGCTTCTCAAAATAACACGTGCTATGGTGAGTATTGGAGGTATTCTATACAGTGTCCTATCCTCAGTGAATTTGAATTTAACCTTTTCAGTACAGAAACTTACTTCATCAGAATAACAATAGCAGTTTGTAAGATGAGCTGTGGGGAAACTGTTTCATCTCAGATGGAAGTGGTCACATTAGACCTTGTTTTTTTCATGCGTTAACATAATGCTTCTGAGGCATGAGCTAGAGGAGACCTTGTTTAAAAGCTGTCTTGCTGTAGTTATCAAATTGTTTTTGTTCTTTTAAGTTTTCGCCATATCATTTCCAAGAGTTTTTATGTAGCTGCAAATCTGACATAAGCAGCAAGACCTAGCAGGAGGTCACTGGTTAAATGGTGAACAAAATGATACTATATTTGGATTAGTGACTGGGAAGTGTTAGTTTCACATATCTAAGTGAAAGTAAAATCCATGTTTTTTATGCCTACAAACTCAATGTGGAGTACAGTTCATTTTAGGACTGAGGCAGAGCGTAAATACGCTACTCATTTTCTACAACAGGATGGCTATTTGTGGTTTTAGCATTTTATTTCTTTTTTTGGAAAAAAAAACCATGGAAGGGAAATAGAATAAAATAAATATTAAAAATGACAAAAGAACAAAAAGCATCATTAACTGCTGCACAGCTGCTGTGTGTCTGCTGTCATGGGGATTACCCTTAATTACTATGGATGAAGTTTGCTATCATTGGTTCTTTGGATGCCTCACAATTGGTTTATTTTTAAGTGAGTTCTTCTTTCTATGTATGTTTTAATAGAATATGCAGCTGTTAAAGTTTCAAGGAGACAAATTGCTCTTTTAGTCCTGAAGAGACTGAAGATCATTTAACAGAGCTAACAAAGGGATCCACTTGAATGAATATATTTTTTTCTTCTTTTTGTAGTCTGTTTAATTCAGTTCTTTCATTTTAAGTGTAATGTTTGCAAAGTAGTCTTTAAAATGGGCTCTTCAGTATTGTTTGAATTTGAACAAAATTAACATTTGTATGTCATCAGTAGCTGCAATGCATAGCTCAAGGCAATGAAGGATAGAAAGTCAAAGAATATGGGAAATTTGATTAAAATGAATAAGCAGTAGAAGGTCTTAAGGGTGGACACAGCATCCTCATTGATTTATTTGTATTGTTTCTTGAGGCAAAAGAAGCTAATTCCATGGGATGTTTAGAAAATAGGTTTTAAATCTGAAAATAAAAAGGTGTTTAAGTCAATAAAATTAGGTTTTAGACAATGTAATCTGAAGACGTCCCTACTTGTAGTTCTTAGCTCTAATTCATACGGGGCCACAGTACTGAGCAGGTAAATGTTCTTTGAGAGAACCTCTTTGTGATGAATTTTCACAGTACTTGTTATGATTTGGGATCAGTTGGACATTCATTGAGTTTTTCTTTGTTTTATTCACTGAGACATGAGTTGAGAGGCAGAGCCCAAATTCTCAGCCTGGCGATTAGCAGCTATTCATGGCTGACTGAACGTGCTATTGTTCAGTACTGTCCTCTGACTTCCTTGGGTAGTATTTTTTTTTCCTTACTGATGGCTCAGTAAAGTAGCCTGTACTAGCTCTGCATTTGAGTCACTGACTGCTTGTGTGTTGTCTGTTTCTGCATTGTATAATGTTGCTTCAGGAAAACTTTGTCGTTTGAAAGATCTTTGTGCTCACATCTTTGTAATGCTTTGGCTCTCGTTTTGAGGTCTTGCTATCTCATTTGTCTCAGTATTCTGAATGTTCTCAATGGCAGTTTTTATACTTTATAGTCTACTTGATGGATTGGCATAGGTACCTTTTCAACTTTTCAGAAACTTCCTTGTCAAAATTTTCTTTCCTCAGTGCATCAGAGTGCTGGAAATGTGGGATGCTTTGCCTGCTAGTCTTTTGATGGGGTGATAATGCTAACAGGAAGTTTTTGCAAACGAACTTTTCAATGGAAAATCACTTGAAGTGGACATCTGAGACAAAGGACCCATATTGCTGATACTAGTGAAAATCCAGTCCATACCTTAGTCAAATGAAGGAAGATTCCTAATTAATTGACATAGCAGAATAATCTTCAAATTCGGAGTTTAGCGATAACAGTTCTGTTTATAGCATCTTTACTCAGTAGCTATTAATTATTTTATTTTACTTTATTTCATTTTTTTCTTAAGGGACAGAATAAGGAAAGTGTTGGAAAAGTTTGGATGTTTATCTGTGGATGTTTATTTCTAATGTGGATATTATTTCTGCTTAGTCCCTTTGTTATATTCTTAATGGTTGTATTCTTAAAATAAGGGCATAGAGAATGCAAGTGCTTAATGGACCCTGAAAATACTTTTATAGAGACAGCCTCTCCTACTTCCCCCCTTAACCCTATGACATAAAAAAACCCTAAAAACTCTAATGGATGTGGTTGTTTGCCAATGTCAATTTGGGAAATTTAAGAATTCTACCATGTTTGTGGGGGAGCCAAGGTTATAACACTGCCCAGATGAGTCTTTCTCATTTCATTTTAATATTTAATGCTAAATAGAGACAGCTTAAGATGAATAGAAGATGATGCTGAACAAGTGAAATTATTAAAAAGAATATCCCCACAAAACCTCAAAGAATATTTAATGCCAAAAAAAAAAAAAGACTGGTTGAAACTCTTACATGCAGTATGGTGTCAAGTGTACTGTTTTACACTTAGACAAGTGCAGCCTTGGAGTTGGGGAAATGACTTAGTGTCTTAGGTTTTTAGTAATTTTTGTAGGCATAAAGAGCTTCTTCCACTTAAGACTCCTTCTCAGCATGGTGAATATTACACCATGCACGGAACAACCTCAGTGAATTGTGTGAAAGGCAAGTATAATGTTACTCCAAGGAAATGTATATTATACCCATTTATAAAGAGAGGAAGCAGAGTCAGAAAGTTGAAGTGACTTGAATAATTTCTTGCATTCAGATTGAGGAAGTTGTATTGTTGTCCTACCACAGAGTAGTTGCCAAACTTTCACGTAGTCCAAATTTTTTACAACTATACACTGGTACCAAATGGGACAATTTCCTAAACTGAAATGTATGTGATTCTGTGGACGTTTCTGTAATTTTAAAATTCTGCAGACCTAAGAGGACAACGTTCCCCGTCCCCAGTTCTGATATTAAAGGTTGTCTAATTCTTCTGATTTGTCTTTTTCTGACATTGTTGTGAAACCTGGAATTCAGGTTTCAGAAGCTTAGTTACTAAGTCTTGATTTCTTTTTCCACCAGTTGCCAAAATAGACATAATATTAGTATGCATAACAGTACTGTATGACCACCAAATTAAATTTTTGAAACTCAAGATATTTTTTCTTAAAGCAGCTAGTGGCTTTTTAGCTGACTATTAGAAAAATCATAAATGCTTTCCAGATACGTCTTTGTTCTCTGAAAAAGGGCTGAACTCTATTACAGGTCATTACTCTAAGAATAATCCCCACAACCTGGGCTTCTTTTTGTATCCCTAAATTCTTGCCAGCAAAAGAGAATATTACTAAAACCTAAGACACATTTCATCAAAAGGAAAACAGTATCTCCAGTAGAGTTTAGATTCTGCATTTGTTCATTGTTGATTATGTCAGAAATACCAGACACATGCACACTGGGGACTTCAATATTTCAGTCACAGACATCTATGTAAAGCTATCAGACCAATGCGGCATTTACCTTTCCTATACAGATATTAAGGTATACAAACAGATGGCCTTTGTGTGCAATGCAGTTTGTAATGAAACTGAGATTCACAATCTAATTCTATGTGTTGCAGCCCTCAGATTTGTAATTTTGATTACAGATAAATTACTTTGCATTGAATTTTTCTGCTTAAAACAGTTATTAGTCATAAGAAGAATCTACTGCACAAAACACTTTCTGTGATACCACTAACTGGTTTTGATACAACTGTGTATGTGGCAATCCTTGAAATCCATGTCTTATTCCTATGAATTGTAGGTTTACTGTGCATTTGTCACTCTATTGGAATCTTCCATAAGCAAAAGATTTTATGCTCAAAACCATTTGTAAATAATCTGTAATTCTTAAACAGACAAGAAAATCTGCGTTCATATTTTTAAAAATGCACCTATAAACCTCACTGTACATGGTGTTCCTCAGCTAACTTAGCTTTCCTTTTCTGGATGTCCCAGGTTTCTAATAGCTATTAGTGTCAGACAGCTATCATCAGTAGGCTACCAGCAGGTGACTTTAATGAATTTTAAATTAATTTTTGCTTTTAGTGAAAACTCAGTACTGAAAAGCTTAAAGTATATTTGCTACTTGAAGTGTGTTTTCTCACTGTTGCCATACAGCTGAAGTATCAAGAAGTTTTAGAGAAACATGGCTAGACTGGTCTAGGTGTTATCATCAGACTGAGTGAGGTTCTTGGGTGTATGAATGGCAGCTTTTAGTTGGTCTAACCAAGGTTAAGTTCTAGATTGATTCTGTGAAATGAGGGTTAGAAAGTCTTGGTATTTTTAGGAAGACTTGGTGCTGACTGTGTCAGTGGCAGAATAGTAAAACTTTTTTGGTTTAGGAATTGACAAGGGTTTGGGGGAGATGTTTGTAGTCTTGAGAGTCTAATGATGAGTAATCACTGATGATTGTGACCTGGAAGATAGCTTAGTACTTGTCTGTCAAGCAAGTGCAGCCATCTCCTGCCCAGAATGCTTCAGTGCTGCGGTATGTTTGGAGGTGTTCTTGTGAATGTGGTCCTGTGTTTGGCACACTGGGGCTATAGGAAAATTCAGTTTGGAAGGGACCTCAGCAATTGTATGCTGTAACCTCTTGGGAATATAAGAGAATTACATATAGCATTTCTCAAAACTGACTGATGTGATGATGAGAATCAACCTGTTTAGTGTTCTCTTCATAACTTTTTTTGCACAGGTATGCTGACATTTTTTCCAGTAGCTGGTGTTCGTGGTCACTGAAGAGTTAATATCACATAAGGCACATCTCTCTTTTTCAGCTTCAAAATATGGAAGATGCAAAGAACTGAGGCCAACTCATCCTGTATCAAAGTGGGTGGAAACTCCTAGACAACCAGGAATGATGGAAAGATTAAGGATTATCAACTTTTTAGTGAAGAATAATACCAGGTACTTATGAATAGAACAGTACATGTATTAACTTCAGATTCTTGGCTAAAAAAGACCCAGAAAAATACTTTGGGTGTTTTGCAATGATTTTTAAGTACAAATTTGCAATTCCCTGGTTTGCTTTCATTCCTTTGCGCAAACACACCAAATGGAAGCATTTTCACAATTTCAGTTGAAATTAAGCTGCGTTTGTGTGTCCATCACTCCTAACACTCTCCCTCAAATGTTCCAAAGAGTATGTTCCAAATGTTCCAAAGGCTTATCATTATTACGTGGAGATGTTTCGAATAGTGACTCAACTGAATCCTGAGGTGCCTGTGACCTGCTGGCTCACATTAAACTGCAGTCTGACTCCACAGAAGTTTTCTGGAGTTCAGATGCAGATCTGTGCTTGGAGTTTTAAATTCATCTGTGCTAAAAAAAACCATTTAAGTGCAATGCTGTCAGTAGTAAACCGTAAACCCAATATAAAACAGCAGAGAAAATTACTCTCAATTAAAGGAAAAAGGGAGAGGAGTATCATATTCTTCAGGGGAAATTTGGGAGGCAAAATGGAAGCACTCTAATTGGAATTTAGCCAATCTGCAATTGAACAGTGTTTATTGTGGAAAAATATATTGTCAACATTTGAATATTTATGATAGCAATGCTAACGATTAAAAGAACCATGGAAATATTTAATGAGCCCAAGTCATCACATCCACAGTTTATGTCTCACTGCAAGGTTGGCACTGTCAGCTCTAGTAACAACATTGTGTTTGTTAACATACTAAGATATTAGCTCAATGCAAACAAGATAAAAACAATCCCTAGATATTGAAAAAATAGTGTTTCTGCAACATGAAAGATGTCTTTTACATATCCTCCATGCAAATAAGTCATGACCAGTTCTAACAGAGTGAGGAGGCCAAGACTGAAGTACTACATCTATAAATTTGTTTTAATTGACGTGGATCTTTCTGAGGTAAATTTAGAGGTAATTTGCTACATGGAAGTGTATTTAGAAAAACTGTTGCTAGACAGAATAATTGTAGGCTTTTACTACGTATGCCAAATCAAACACATTAGATTTTTTTGTTTTTAAACTTCTGTATTCCCATAAGTGAAATACTATATTTTAAAAAAGGAGCATAAATTCAGGTTTGGCACAAACCCTGGTTAATCCCATTGATTTTTCTGAGATTGCATGAAATTTCCGTAAAGAGAACTTTGCCCACTGTATTAATCACATCCTATTTCTCTGTTTAGGTTCTTTGTAGTGAAAATAGTGTTAAAGTATTGAATACCTTATGTTCTAATAGTATTATGCTCAAAATTAAAGTGTGTGTTCCCCAATAGACATTTTTCATGCAAATAATTTTTTATATTGCTACAAATACTTTGCATTTTAGAAATGCAGTATTTACTATCATGAAGATCATAATTTTTGTGAGCTGAATTTGCTTCAGATGATAGAGAAATTATAGGCTACAATATGTGATCAAACAGCAATATGGAAAGCTTAAATAGAATGCGCCCTAAGGACAAAGGCTGGTTAAGGCTACAGGGGATAGAATAAATGGGAGTTTTAGTAAAGCTATCTCTGATTCCAACAGATAAATTATGCTCTGCCTTTTTGGTATCTCTTTGGGACTGTACTACATAAATTATGACCAAGTATAATTTAGGCTTTCAGCCTATATTTCTGAACATCCATCTTGTACATTTTAAGTAGAAAATTACCATTTTGCAGAAGTATGAAATTGAGACAAATTTTTTTTCATCTGTGCATTTAACTTCTGCGTGCTTTATAGCTGATAAAGAGTTAGAGAGGACCTCGTTACTATCTGGAGGGTGATGTTTGCCGTGTGATTGCATAACTGTGTTAAGATCTGCATAAGCGTGAATAAAGTTTGGGGGACAGAAGAGTGCAGAATTGGATATTATTTCAAAATAGGTATCTACTGTAGCTTTAAATAATAAGGAACATGCTTTTCTGGAAAAAAAAACCAACCCAAAACCATCTTTTGTAAATCCAAATTCTTTATTTGTTATCCATTATATTAAAAAAGTTGTATATGGAATTTCCTTATGAAGTACAGTCAAGTGACCTGAGCTTTGGCATACATGAAGACTGCAGAGCGCAAGCCTTCAGTGTGCTTCTGAGTTCACAATTTACACTTGAACATCAGTGTGTGTAAATGAATAAAGCAATAGATCCTAAGAGCACCATTTTCAATCACTCAAGCACTACATTCTGAGTTGGTGTTTCTGTGTAAAATCAGCTGAGAATTGTATACCTCATTTCTCCCATTATAGCATGCAATGTTGTAATACTATCTGGAATTCTAAAATTAGGAATAAGTACAAGGTGCATCCTTGTGTGGGTGTGTACATTCTTCCACAGGGAATAGAATGTGGAAGAAAGATAAAACTCCTCTTTTGAGAAAGGCAAACTTGCAAGAAATTAATATTTTTGTCAAAGGAACACAATTTAAAACTGACTCAAGATAGCTCTAAAGAACGTGCCAACAACTTGCAATAGTATTGCTAGAGTTTTTTGATCCATAATAGTGGAGAACCATCTGTTTCAACCTAATGTAACTTTTTCTGTATTGAGAATAAGAAATATCTATTACTTTTGCATGTGCACATGACCACACCTGCAGCATACAGAAGTCTAAAATCAGAAGACCTAGTTAGTATTTGTAGCAAGATGAATTTATTTGGCATTGCTTTGCATACATTTGATGACTATAGCTTTGTGAATTTAATGCAAGCTTTCATGAGGTGTGAAAAATTAATAGAGAAAAAGTCTATTGTAGAAGTAGAATGAATAATAGTGTTGAAGAAGAAAATTTCCCCCTTAAATACAATAGACCAATTTTTCTCTTGCAGATTTCCAATCAATTAACTTGGTGGTGTTCATATGTACAGTTTTGCCATTGCAGTGTTTACCTTGCTTTGTAATTGATATTCCATTTAAAGCCGCTAGAATTCAGTAAACTGCTGGTTTTCCCTGCTTTCTGCAGTAAGTAGAGGGAATACTGGAACTCAAGCAGTAATGCTAATTGCTTATAAAGATTTTAATGACAATCACCTTAACTGATGGTAGAGATTAGTCTATCTCAGGCACCATCAAAGGCAGGACCAATAGCTTGTCACCTTACCTTCTGTAAGGAAAATAAGGTGTTTCTGTTATCTGAATAAAATGGTGGAATATTTAAGTTTGGAAACTGCGAGAATGTGGCAGATTCAATTGTAACTTTCAGCTGTTTTTCATTAGAAAAAAGTAAATTGACTAAAACAATAACAGAAAAGTGAGATTCCTATACTGCCATCCTCTATTATTTCACCTTTTCCAACATCTTGTGGGGTGAAAATGCAACATAAAAATAGTTTCCCTTGCTTCTTCATTAGAGATTTAAAAAAAATAGTCTTTATTCTTTTTCCACTGAAAAGTGAAAGAAATTGGAAAAGGAAATTGTATCATCCTAGGATCTCTGTCGTATTGCTGCTGCATGATTCTTGTTTTCTGGGACAGGACTGAACATGTGTCTTTGAATTGTGCATTATGTCTTTAGTAGTTACATTTACTTTTGTGAGTCTGTTTCCTAAAGTTCTCTTTCTTGGTCAAACACCCAATCACTTAAGGATATAACTGCTAACATTACACTATGATCTTAGTTTTTCAAGTGTAATACCTTCCTGCGGTAGTCAAGATTCTTCCTGAAGTAGCGTAGCATCTACAGAACTTATCACTGATTTTTGCAAACTGTGACTAAGAAGATGATGTGTCAGAGGTCAAACTGTTCCGATGTATGATAGAAGAGGAAGAAATGAATTCTGTTAAATTTTACAAGCCTGTCTTGAGATTAATTATACTGTGTATTTTACTTTTTAGGTCAGGAGCTTTTAAAAAAAACATATTAATGCAAAAGGAAGTCTATGAGCTAGCTAGCATAGGGTTAAATATTATTTGAGTCGTTACTAAGTGATTTCATGTCCAGAGAGCCTTCAACTCAGGATGTGTAACATTTATCTGCCTAAAATTAAAAGGAAATGAAAGAGATTTATTAGTGCTTGTTTCTTGAAGATGGTTCTCCACATTTGGATTGGCTGTATGATTGAGGATAAAAGGCTTTCATAACGATGTTGTATTGTACAAATGAACTCTAACCAGAAGTGCTGTCCTAAATGCTGCTGACTTAAGGATAAAAGTACTAAGAGGGGATAGGCTCTTTGCAGTTAAAGTTATAACCAGAATCCTCTTATAAAGTTCTAATGTAACCGGTATAATTTAGGCTGGGGTAATTATCTACATATGAAATATGACTAGGTTTGCACAGTGTTTAAGGAAAGAAATTTTAAAAATGGTCAAATGAATTTTGAGGTGCAAACAGGCTACCTGATCATTGATAACACTGGTGGTGTGGTCAGTTATGCTGTAGTTGTTAGATTGAAAGCATTCTGAAAGAGCAGAGTTATTTTTGGAGAGTATGGGGGAAGGAGAGGGGAAACAACAGAGGTGAAACAAGGGAGAAGTGTGTGCATCCTTACCTTGAAAACCTTGTTTTCTTTAGATATTTCAGACATTCAGATGAGTCATAAATCCTTTCTTAAGATGTGAAAGAAAAAATTCAGCATTCAAAAAATCAGTAATACCAAACTATGTTGGGAAAATAGACATAATAAATTTCACACTACTCACATAAATATGGATTATGTTTTCCAAGTTACAAGAAAAATACGTGCATCATAACACCACAATTCCAACCTTAAAAAAAACCCCACCATAAAACCCTTTATTTTTTTCATTGGTGGTTGTCCTTTAAAGACTTCTTAATAAGAAACAGACTGTAAGACATATTGATGTTAACTGGGTATGAGCTCTTATTTTCGTGTAACTATCGTAATGATAACCTAATGCTAGTCGAGATAGTTCTGTAATTTCTTGTGAACCATAGACAGGTGTTATAATTCCTGTTTTCTGAGATTTTTTCCCCCCAAAATTCTACTGTTCTGAGCTGACTTAGCTGCTTAACTAATGCTTAAATTTTCAAATACTAAAATGAAGGTACCAAAGGTAATGAAAAATTGCAGTGATTCGACTCTGTTCCAGATCTGTTAAGGGCTGGAAAAGGTGCTGCTATGAGGTCTTAATGCAGATTATATTTGGGTGGCAGGCAGTATTCTGAACAGCACATTGTATTGTACTACTGGCAGATGACCTATAAAAGGCAATGGCATGTAGTATGTAAATTGGAAAATCGAGGTGTTAGCTAATTTCTGGAGCTGGGAGAGAGAAAATTGGGTTAAGACTTCTCTTAACCCTCTCCATCCCTAAGCCACAGAGGTATGGAATTAGGGCCAATTCATGATACTGTTTACTATAAACTTCTTGACTTTACCATCCTTTTTTTTTTTTCCGTAAGAATGTTTTAATATATTGTCATTAATATGGAGAACATATTCTGATATATATATAGAGAAAGCAATATTTTCCTTTTTTTTTTTTTTCCTTTGAATTTTCAGTAAACAACTCATGAACGTATGGGCTATTTGCATTAATTAACATTGATCTGGGTTCCACATAGTAATGTGTGGAGTGAGAGTTTTTGACTGGTACTCACAAGCTGATAAAAGTCATTTTTGTGATTGGTCACCCATCCCATATTTGCGTTCTGACTGAGCGCTTATGGCATTTTTAAATATGTGTACCCCTGAATGGCTTCCTTAGGGTATCTCCTTTCTCAGTGTAGGCGATAAAGGAAAGGTATAAAAAAAGAAGTCTAAGGAATATTAGGAATGCTTGAGACATTCCATCCTAATTTTCTTCCAAAACATTCCAATTTTCTCCTAGTGACTAATTTAAATATATGATTATGATTCTAGCAGTTACTTCCAAGTAAGTTCAGATGCAAAGATTCAGAGTCAAAGCATGAAAAAGAATAGTTAAGTTGTATCCTGAATGCCAATGTGACCTTTTCTTGATGGTTAAAATGGTGACATCTTTATGGCTGAACACGTTTTTTAAAAATAGAATTATAAATCTAAATGGCAATAATATATAAGTTCTTAAATTACTCTAAGAAGGTAAACTGGACTTATTATAACTTGATTTTTATTCATAAAATAAGTGTAATTCTGGAATTCTAATATAGATCACAGTGTATTGATAATTTCTGTGTAGTTGAGCTGATCTGTAGATGCAGAGTCTACACCTGAGTTTGTATTTTGGAATGAATCTCTTGCTTAGCACTGCTTGGTTTCTAAATCTACTAATCAAAAGGATTTTATTTTTGAAAATATCAACAGTCATGCAGCAGAACTTATCCCATTTTATTTCTGCAATATCTTCTTCAATTACATTTTTTTCCCCATAATTGTTCAAATGGTATTGACACTGTCATATATATATTTCACCCATGCTTTCTGCCATCTGACATGGCATAACAATATGTATAGTGTTTGGCATGTTTTTCCCATGGGATTTATGGTGTTGTTTGGCAGAAGATAAGCATATTACACAAAGATCAAAATTTTTACTATAAACAGTAAATGAGTTTATTATAAAAACCACTATTTTACTATAAAATTTTTACTATAAAAAATTTTTGCTATAACAGTTACTTATTGAGAAAGATCTACTATGAACATCTTGAAAAGAAAATAGCCTGTCATGAGTTGAACACATGTAAAATTTAGAAAGTAGAAGGACATTGTAAAAAATACGTATGAGGTACTTTACTAGTAACAGTTAATATCCAAGTGATGCTCAACTGATGAAGAAGACCATTTGGATTATTAGGTCCAAAATGTGATTTCTCGTGACAATGAAAAAGTTCGTGTGATTGCTTTTTCATCATTTGAAGGCATCTGAGAACCCAATCTGTTAGATTGCTAATTCATTGACCTAGGATTTTATTGATCTTAAAATGATGAGCCTGATCTAATAATTGGAATGATGTTTGATAGTTTACAACATTTGTACAGATGTATAGAGAACTTCCTGGCCTTTACTTTAGAGTAACATAGGGAATTTTGGATAATTTGTGTTGCTCTAAAAGGGATACAGCGTGCATGGCACTGCCTTAGAATAATTGTCATTACCAGTGGAATGATTTCAGTAAATAGCATGAGTATATTTATGAACTTCTATTTTACCTGACTTAACAGTGGAACAGGGGAAAGTCTGCCCAGGAAAACACTGATAACGAGCTGAATCAGAATTAAAAAAAACTGCTTAAAAATGTGACTCCTCTGAAAATGCTCAGGAGCACAGTTTGATCTGCTGTGAATCTCAACAATTTACTCATCTGTGTATGCTTTGATTACAGGTCTAGACTTAAGTAGTGATACTATTGAATTGTGTGCCATAAAATTGCTCTAGATCTTTTAAATGGCAGCACTAAAAAGTGCAAGTACTAAAATGGGGGAACTCAATAAATATAGGGAGCCTAATAAAATATCACCCCATGTTTGTTCCTCAATTGAACAATGACCTCTCATAAGCCATTGCTTTCTTACTTTTCTAAGGGTTACTGTGTTGCCTTGATTCCTTTCCTGATTATCTTGAAGCCTGTCAAGTTGGAAAGCTCTCCCCTCCCTTGCTCTTTCTTCCTAATAGACATGAAACAGTCCAGTCAATAATATTTTACTTGTCTCCCCACTGCGTGTCTCTTCCTCTGATCAGTTTAGGCGGGTTTGACTGCAAAAAGTCAGAAGGGAGGTTAAGATCTGAAAGTTCAGCCAAATGTTATCAGCCACAGAGAGGTTGCTAAGGGAAAGGCCTTACAGCCCCTAAGACTGGAGCCAATAATAGCTGCACATAACTGATAACATCAACAGCTGTCAAAGATCCAGGCATTTGTGGTTCATCTGTAAACTCAAACACCTGTATTCAGTCAAGCTTTGATTGTTATCCCCTCTTTTCCTGTCATTTTGATTCGTTCCTTGAAGGTGCTGCCAGGATTTTCTAAGCTGCTAGTTGATTTATAAAGTGAAAGAGCCCTTCGAAAGTTTGGCACAGTTTGAAAAATCGACTGAGGCTCTCATTCATAGGGTGACAAGTTACTTTGACATTGTTATTGACAGTATTCTTTTAATTAAGTTTTAGACTATGTAAGGATGAGTTCAGATCCTCGAAAGCATGGGTTAGGAGTACATTAACAGCTTCAACATGTGTCACTTAAAAGAACTTTGTTCTTTAACATTCTTAAAAGAACATTATGTACTTTAAGATGGTTTCTTTTGTGATGAATTAGATCAAAGTGACTAATAAACATTCTCCATGAAAGCTCTTCAGAACACAGTATATACATGTTTGAGATATTTAAAAGAGAGAGTTTTGGGGACCAGACTGTAAAATAAGCTAAAATATCTTAAATGGACAGCTGATATTGTTGTCTCACTGCTATAAATTAATATGGGGGGCAGAAAAAAAGACTTTTAATGGGAATTTCATGGTAAATTATGCAAGGGTAGTTCTTTGCTGATCATGTAGGGAATTGTGCAGAAATGTGGATACTGCAAACTAATGTGAAGTTTTGAATGTCTGGACTGAAGTGGTAGGATCAGATATAAAAATTATTATTATTTTGAATTAGTGCAAACTACTGCAGTTCTGCTGACTTCCTCTGGCCTGTGCCTTGTAATGAACTTGAAATCACTGAGAAGCATGGCTACAGTCAGCTGTAATGGAGTTTGGTGTTTTGTGTTCCTGTAGTCTTTCTCTCTCACTCCCCCCCTGCTTCTTAAACACTAAAAGTGCCTTTCTTACTCATCTTCATTATTTGCAACTTTATTCCAAAGAAGCAATACGTACTGCAGTGACAGACAAGAAAAACAAAATTTTAAAATAATCATACTTCTATATTACGTTGTGTATTCCAGGAAGAATATTTCCAGCTAGTGCCAGGTACCTTTAGTTTTCTTTTTAAAGAGATTTTGGGGATGAAAGTGATACAAAAAAAATTGATGGTATAGGTTACAAGGGCTGTTTTCACCTAATGAGTACTATTGTTTTCTGCCTGCAGTTTTATAAGACCAATCTTTTGTAAACTAAGCTCAGGACACATACTGAACTTGTGTGGGGCATTGAGTACATAGCTGAGGAACTTCGGGTTAACAGTAGTCGTAACTGTGAAATCATGCCACTGCAAATTGCAAACTGATTTTCATCAATTATATCTGAACAGAGCAATAAAGTAAGGATAGGAGAGTAACCTAGTTCTTGGTCAAAGAATTTTCTTTGCTGAAATTCATTACTATCCCTTGATTGAAGTGTACTTTACTCCTCAAATTTCAGGAATGCAGATGAAAACATGGGCTGAGGTGTTGCGAGCCTCAAAGTCAGTCAGACTGTTGATGGCTATGGGCTCAGAATTTAAGGTCTACTTTTTGTTCTGGTTAGAAAACATAATTTAGTAGCTAAAAATTTCTTACAGCCTGAAACTTACTGGTATGAAAATCCAATCATATATAAGTGAGTACATCCCTGATTCTCCTGAAGGATTCTGCAGCTGGCTGAATATAAATGCTTAGATTTTTTTTTTTTTTTTTTCTTGAGTGAAAGTGTGCAAGATGGGGGATGGAAAGGAAAGGATTAAACATTTAGTACTTTTACTAAACACAAGCTTGGTACTTACCACTACTCTAACCTGGAAAGCAAAACTAATGAGAGTGACATTAACGACAGTTGGTGACAGGCTTATCTTTTCTATAGCACTGAGCAAACTTGTTCATGTAGAATTACTGCACAGCTACTGTTTCTGACTCCAGAGGGGTATGGTTTAGAGGCAAGCCCACCTTTCTGATGTGATTCCTCACTGCAGCAAGGAGTTTGGAACCATGTGAGAAGAATACATTTTTGCTATTGTCTTTCTGCCTGCCTGCCTTTCTGTCTGTCTGCATGCCTGTCTGTCTCCTTCCTTCCATCCATCCTTGTTTCTGTCCATTCATGTTTCTGTCCTTCCATCCTTGTTTCTGTTTCGTCTGTCCTTGTTTCCATCCTTATTTCCTTGTTTCTGTCCATCCGTCCTCAAAAATAAAGTATGTTATGCTTCCTTCAAAAAGAATTGTGGAAAAAGTTTATGCAACTCATACTTTAGAAAAAAAACTTTATTTCAGGGGAAAATGTACAGGAATCTTGAAGATAAAAAAGTGTACTGCTTTTGTAACACAGAGGCAGTAAAAAGAAAATAAAGAATAAATTCAGTATATTTTAGCAGATGCATTCCATATGTTTACACTTGTCTTTATGTAAAGTGAAAGCCAGAATTGGAAGCCTACACTGACTTCTGTTGTACTGCAGCTGCCTGTCAAGTTACTGTCCATATGGAAAGTACACATCAAGGTAAATTTAAAAATATTAGTCTCAACTCCTTATTCGTACTATTTTTGTAAAATACACGCTTCCTGGTATTGAGTGGGATCTCAAACATATACCTTAACTTTCTTGAAATGGTGTTTGAATTTATTTGGCAGATAATTCATACAAATCTAAAAGAGAATGGAGTGCATCAAAGTGATCTATTGCTGTTATTATATAAACATAGTAATTTTTATAGGCTTTGGATGCAGTAACGAGAGATACTGCTTCAGTAGTGTACAGCAGTTCTTCAACCTTTGCAGCATGGGAATATGTTCATAATGCATTTAGCATCCTTTCTGCAGTGGAATTTGTATGGCATCCCAGTGACATTTGATAACTGTTCTCAGTTAAAGCCTGTATTTTTTTGGGAATGTGCAATTTGTTTCCAAACATACTGAAACTGGTAACTGTGTCTCTAATTTTCTGAAATTATACTAATATTCTGGATGTTTCTGTTGGGAAAAGTAAGGTAAGGAGGTTTCCAGAGTGTCTTTTCCATTCCTTTAGCTATCAACTGAGCAGGTGCCAGGCTTGAAACTGTTTACGATTTTAGATATTCTGCTACTCCTCATGCAAGATTGCTGTTTATTATAGCTTGCTAACTCACACTAGTATTTTGAAACTTGTCATATTCTCAATAGAATTAAGCATGTTTGAAAACTCTTACAGAAAATCTTATCATTTTATTATAATTTTTATTATTATATTGTTATCATGTTTCCATTATTATAATTTTTTATTATAATTTTATTAATTTCAAAGTCTTTGGACTTATAACCTAAATTTTGACCTACTCTTATCCAATACTATTAGTAACATCTAGTGTAAATGAAGGGAAGAAACATAAACTTCCATTCTTTCCTGAAAATAGTACAAACAATCTCCTGAAGAAGTCTTGTTACTGGTCAGTTCAAACGAATCAATATATAGTATATATTGACATATTTGTATATGTAAAGTATATTTTGAATAAGTTTGCTTATATCTTCATTTCGGTGTGTATGGGACGCTTTTGAAGTGACTTTGTGAGAGATGAAACGGCAAGGTTGATATGCAGTTGAAATAGTAAAACAAAAAAAATTTATATTGAGGTGAACCAACCTGGGGAATATGCACTAGGTTAGACTAACTTCCTGTTTTATTAGGTAGTTGTTGATAATATATTAGTTTTGCTTGTCTAGTACTATGCTGTGAGGATCAGGTTATATGGCTTTTTTTTTTTTTTTTTTTTTTTGTATTTTCTCTTCAAAGTACTTTGTGGTGTGAAGTATGGATGTACTGAAATGATGCAAAAATAATTCCATATGGTTACACTTTTCCGTTTTGTTGCACGTAAGTATTTTAATTATCCATTTGCCTACTGCAGAAATGGTCAGAGAACATCTGAGTCCTCCTTTGAAGCCATGTTGTCTTGAATGTTATTTTTCAAGCTCTGAAAGCTCCATCCTCAACCCTGTTATTCACCCAGTGCGTCTATACTGTGTTTTTGAATAACAGTTTGTGAGATAGGGATGAAATTTGCAAAAAAACCCCAGTCTGTCTGTTCCCTGTCTCCCTTATATATTGGTATCTATTTGTCTGTGTGTATGTATATATGTATGTGTATATACGTATGTGTGTGTGTATATATATATATTTTTCTCACTATATATGTATATAGTGAGAAACTGGGGAGATGTAACACGGGACATAACATGAGACCTGTATTCATTTGGAACAACAGCAGGAGCCAGCGTGGAATGACAGGATGTTCCAAATGGCAACATGTCTTTTTAAGTTAAGGCAGGTAATTTGAGAACCTATTTATTTATTTATTTATTTTTATTAGAATTTAAATTTTTCAAACTAAATTGCTTTGGAGGTATGGCAGGTCTCTGGCATGAGGGTAAATTTTCACATTAATCTCATACAGTATGCATATATGCTGTATACACGAGAGACCTAAAGTATTACCAGGTCTGCTCAGAAATACATTAACTCTTTACTGAGTACCATTGAGGTTGAGGTCCCAATCCTACCAGCTCCCTCATGAGACAATATACTTATATTTGTACATAGAAGCAACTGAGATTGTACATTCATTCTTAAGATATGGAATTTTTAATGGCCCATTTTCCACATGTGATACAAGAGGGAGAGAACTAAAGCATTTCAGTGACCATAAGATGGATTTTTAGTAGGGCAAAGGTTAAATTTCATGGTTTCCTGTCTTTCAGCATCTATTCTTCTAAAATTATGATTTATTTGGAAAGATGTTTTCTGTCTTTCTAGCAATATGCCAACTGTAGTGAAGTATGTGTGCACATTATTAACTTCTTATGGGGCACATATAAAATTCCAGGTAAGTGGGAATCATGTGACTGGCAAGGGGAGGAAGTCCTCTACACACTTCTGCTTTAAAATAGAATTATTGTGCCACGTAATTTGTTGTTTTTCGTATTTCTTACAGAGAAAAAGAAAATTGCGTGACAAAGGTTAATATAACAATCTTTTCTTATTACAATGATTTATGTATGCTGAGCATTAACAGCAGAATGTCATCCAGCTCTTCTTTAATTTGCAGACATCTGGATTTTTCTTTGCTGGGATCACAGTGGTAGATGACAAAGCTGTACTCTGGAGAAATCAGGGAGAACACTGTCATTCATAGCTTGTTATACCACAAACACCGAACTCTTAACAGTTATCTCTGGTGAGTCAGTGGACTTCAAAAATAGAGCTGTTTTTATACAAATGATCCTCACTAGTGAAATACATGGGGAAGAATATTGTAGTCATCTAAAAATTATTCGGATCTTATAATATGTCAAATGACTGTAGATAGTGGTTAAAACAACCTAAATGTGAATTCTCCTGCAATTTTAATTCGGAGATGTCAATGCTGCAATTTGCAATGATTATGGTTTAAAGCAGCCAGTTTTGTTTCTTTCTATAATGCAAGATATAATTTATGTTTTAGAAATGTTTGAAAAGTGGAGGGCAGGGTAGTTTGATTAAAGCAAAATGCATTTTGACATGTCTGAATCAATTGTAATGAGAATTTTTTCATTTTATTGGTGTTTTAACCCAGGATGGTCTTGGTGCTGTGCAAAGCTATGGTTTGTAAAAACAATATTTCATTATACTGGGTATCACTTTTCCCTGTGTAGATCAGCCACCTCTGACATGAAATGCAGATTTCAAACATTACACTTCAATGGAAAATGGTCATTTAGCAAAAGGAATATTCTTATCTGAGAAGTAAAATGAGAATTTCTGCTTGCATTAAATAAATATGAGCTGAAAGTTAACTACAGTATGAATGCTTACAGTAGCCACAAAATGTATCTTAGCATTTTTAGCACCTTCAATCATCTGTTATAATTCTTGTAACATCCACAGGGTTTGCTTTCTTCCCTTCTACCTCGTTTATGACCTGTGATAGGATAATAGTTTGTAAGTTGAAAAGAATCCTTTTCTTGAAGGACCATCTTACTGTCCATATCAGCAACCCTAGTAGCAGGCCAAGTGTGGAGGGAAGAAATTATGTTTTTGTATGCACTAGAATTTTCCTCAAGGTGGAAAAGACTCTTACAGAAATTTAATTCTCTCAGTTGTTCTTGGATGGTGCAGTCTCATTTTGCAGGTTGTTTGGTGTGTTGTGGGGTGTTTTTTTGTCTTTTTTTTTTTTTGTTTTTAATATATTTTGAATATTCTGTGGTTATGTGTTAAATTTTTCTGCTTCACAAATTGTAATAAAGATTTGTTGCAGAATAATGTTCAACAACTCCAAAAGCATCCTTTTAAAATATGGCGTAAAGTTGTATCCCTTCATATTTTGTTTATGCGTGCTGACAGCTAGCTCTTACAATGTTTTACTCAGTGTTTAGCATCCATGTAGTTTTGAATTCATGGTTCAATTTCTGTAAAACACAGTGGTAGTAACTATACCAAAACCTTTTCAGCAAAGTTCTTTCCAGTGTCATCTCAAAGACTTTTAGCAGAAAGGGAAAAAACTCATTTCTAAATTTACAGGACACAGTTTATGATCCTCCTTTACTTGGAAAATGGCTGTTGACCAGCCAGAGTCTGCACACCTTTTGTTTTCTCTTTACCTTCCGGTTACTCACAGAAAGCTACTGCCTTTCTGGGATCTGCTTTTCCTTTTTGTTTGGAAGGTTTTCTTTGGATAAATGCAGTTGTAGTGGTACCGGTGGTGGGGTCTTTTGACCCCTTCCAATCAAGATCAATGCTATAAGGTAACAGATACAGATCTAATGTGTAGGGTTTGCATTGTGGCTGTTTTGTCTGTGTTAGTTCCCCCCATGCCCCCGAGCTGTTGCATTGGCTCAAATGTATACATTGTTTAGTATTCATAATACCTTTTTCTTTTCCTCACACCTGAGGTAACTATAGGCTCCTGATATGTAACAAAGAGGGTTTGACTCAGTCTTCTTACTGAACAATATTTCTTGGAGTAATATTTCTATTTTTTGATGGAATCAATTAATTGGATTAATATGATTGCAGGAAGCTTCTCTGCTCAAATGAAAATGTATCTGGGAAATTCTTGAAGTGGCAACTGACATTCACTTAAAATAATAATAATGACCATGAGAGACAGAAGAGGTTTTTCTTATAATTGTTTTGCTGTGGTCTGTATGCCTGTGAGAGAAAAATCTAAACTATTCACATAATAAAGCTAGTTATCAGAAACATATTTTAAAATGTAACTGAAATGGTAAATTGGGGTGTAATAAAGAACACAGACTGTTCTTCTGTTTGAAATAAAATCATTGTTCCAGGACATATGTTTCGTATGTAGCTAATCTGTGCAGTTGGCTACTGTTTGTTATTTAACACTCAGTGTGTGCTTTGTAAGCATACGACTATATTAGTCAAATCAAGATTATTTTGCTTCCATACAAAACTTAGTCCTTTCATCTATAGACTATTTGATTAAAAAAAAAAAAAAAAAAAGGCAAATTCACTTGGTTTTGCAAATGAAGACATAATTTAGCACCAAAATTATCTTAAGAATATGCAGCTTCCAAAAGTGCTGTAAGAAATAACTTCTTTTGGAACAAAAAAAAGGAAAAAACCTCAAACACAGTGGAGATCTACCCTCTGTGAAATGCAGGATGTGAAGGATTTTGGAATGCACACCTGATCAAGCAGAATGCTACGCACTTGTCCTTGTCTTTTAAAGTTTTCCCAGGGGAAAATTGCCTGGAAACCTTACCTGTGTTTCCCTGGTAAATGTTCTGTGAGCCTTCTGAACCCGGCATGTACCTTGGCTGATGCTTGAATAATATTGTTGCTAATATTTTAGTTATATTAGTGTTGAACAATACTTGTTTTATTTGTAAACAGTTGCTGTTGTGTGTGGAAAATTTGGGAAACATTTTTTCTTATTAGAAAGTGAAGAAGAAAGTGTTTCTGACTTTCTTTAAGAAAATCAACTATGCAAACCTTAGGACTAAATAGAAATAAAAAATTGAAGAGAAAAGATCCATCCGGCTGTATTCAACAGAAGACCTTTATATGCTCACAGAAATAAACGTGGGTGACGTGAAAATTTTTTTTCCTCATTACCAAGTACACATTTAACTTGCTGTGCTTATCAGTCAATTCTGCTGACTGACAATAACCCCATTCAGGAAAAAAAAAGAGAATCTGAGCTATCCCTATTAGGAGAGTGTAAAATAAAAAATAGATATTTTTATGAAATAACTCCTGACTTATCCCCTCATTTTCCCTATGACCTTATTTCCTCTTATCATAGTAAAATAAAGCCCTTTCCAGCCTAACTCATGTTACAGCATTAGTGTGATTCCTTTAGTAATTAATAGAATTTAGGCTCCAGCATAGTCACTTTTGATTAAGCAAACATTAAATTAATTCAATCTGCAAACACTTAACTCTGTTAGAGCTATTGAGGGGAGAAAGCATTTGGATGGACGGCAGAACGCATCTTCATCGGATTGCTAGCCACCTCAGAGTAGTTAACAGTCAGATCAATACAGCTCCTAGAGCTATAATAAAATGGCTTCGACAAGCTCATCTGTGGCTGAGAACACAGTATACACATTGATTTCCTGGCCTGATATAACCCATTTACCTATTCAGCTAGTCCGTTAAGGAAGGTGTAAGGCTACAAAGGCCCAAGGGAGCAATGATGCCTGTAAGTAGGTTAGCAAATACTTGGAAATGTCTTAATTTGTTTTACAGTTACTACTTCAGGGAGATACAATTTTTTTTCTTCTTCCTTTTTTTTTTTTTTTCCAAGAAAACATTTATATATAATTTCTTATTCTTTTGTAATGTTTTTTAAGTTGGGAAATACATAATGCTTTGTGCTCAGTTTCTGTTTTCATAGAGGTCCTCACTGTTCTGCTAATTTGGGGGTATAAAATTTGTGATCCCCAAAACTCTGACTTATCACCCTGCCAGCTTTGAAATGTGCATACTGTAAAGAATATGCCAAGCCAGAACTTAACCACTACCTGGCATCTCCTACTTTTTCATTCACTGGCTTGCTTTCTTGAATCTGGTATAGAAAAAGTGATAGAAGGGGAATTTATATATGGGGATGCACGAATCAACGTTACATTGTTCCAAGCCAAGTTCTTGTACTGTTTCTGGTTATTTATTTATTACAGTTTTGTGAGTTCTACATTGCAGATCTGGGAACTGGAAAAGTGATTCTGGTCCACTAGATGTACGATCAAATTCTGCTGAATTTTATTCTGCTTCTGCAAGTGAACCTGTGGGTACAGAAGAACAGGATAGGAGGAAAAGGAGCTGGTACTTGATACTGGCTGCTAGTAAATACTGAATTTGAGCATTCCAACTGCAGGTAGTTTCTTGTGAAAACAGTGTGTTGAGTGTCTTAGACAACTGTTCAGTTCTGATCTGAACTCTACTTTCACGACGTGTATTAAGTGGCCAGTATAACTTCTAGTAGCATTTCTCGCGCCTGTTCAAGTGTGCCATGTAGACTGGTGTTTGTGATACTGTGTTCTAAAATACATGTCTAGGTATGTGAAAAAGCTGTTTTTAAACTAAGTGCAAATGTTTATTCATTTCATTGCTCTCAAACTCAATTTTTGTTTCCATTCCATTAAAAGCTTGTTTTATTCCCTATGTGATTCTGTACTGAGCAGGTGGATACTCAAACCATTCATGAGGAAAGATATATTGAAAAAGACAGAATGGTAAAGTGGCTGATAGGCAGTTATTAGATTCAGATAAACTGTAATCTTAAGTCATCTTATGAGCATGCTAATTACACAATGACATTACCTACATAGAGTGCCATTGCTTTGTTAACATGTTATGCAAGGTCCTTTATTAACACTGCAAGAAAGGACTTCCTCTCATTAGATGGTTATGCAAAACTGTAATTATACTTGCCTGTGAAAAATGGTGAAGTTATGAAAGGCTTGCTTCTTGAGGGCTTTACTTTTTTTCTTCTTTTCCCCCCCTATCCCCCCTTGCAGATTATAATCACTCTTTCTCTGGAGCGAGAGTGACACAGTTTAAAGTAAGAAATTTGTTTCCATCTAAGGTTTAGAATTCAGTAATCTCTTTATCTTTCTGCAGTGGTAACTATTATGTGTGTTACTGTAGCATTAAAATAAAAAACATTCTCTGGTAACTCAGACAGCATATGTAATTTTGAAGAGAAATTTGGGTGCTGTCACCAAGGAGAAAATTAGCAGTAAATGACTCAAATTTGAAATTGCCTTTTAATATAAACATAAAATATTTTGGAGGTAATAATTATTAGTGGTTTCAACTAATAAATTTTTATCAAAATGCATTTTTTTTGCACCTCTGTTTTCAGGCTTGAAACCGTGATATAACCTCCTTGTGAAAATTCTGCAATGTGCAAGCAGTATTCCCAGCTTCAATAATAATGCCACATTCACCTCTAAATGCTACAACTGTTTAAAGACTTACTCGGACAAAGGAGGAATTTCAGATCAGTTTTCACCCATAACACCATGACTGCAGACCTTTAGCCATGTCCTTTTAAAGGCTTATCTGGGGGTGAGTGCTTATTTTTTCCATAGATTGGACCATTGTTAAGACCTGGCTGTCCTGAGATACTTTCTAGTGATCAGGTGGTCAGAATTAATTTTGAAGTTCTGCAGAGTACAAAACAGGCTTAGCGGACAGTAAGCAGCTGATGCTCTTTTATGATTACCCTAAAATGCAGAGGAATCAAAATGAAATATAGCAGGAGAATATGTAGTGTATGATATGATAGAGAAGGCAATCAAGTGTGAAATGACAGCAAGAGAAGCCAAACAAGAACAGGCAACTGATGAAGAGTTAGTGGTATTGAGGAAATACATCTGGGGTGGAGGCTAGGAGCAGACTAGAAGAATCCCCTCAATGCAAGTGGAACTGAGCATTTCAGGAAAACTTAATTTTAAGAGATAAGAATATTAGTACTGAAGAATTTGGAAGTGTAAATTGAGAGACTTGATTTGAGAGACATTTGGTGGTCATTAACAAAGAATGGAAGTGAAATAAAGAGTGTAAGCAATACTGAACAATTCAGTAATGAAGCAGAAGAGTTGTGGGAGAACATGTAGGATGGTCTTCTGGCAGCCTGGCTAGTAAACCCTGAAATAACAGGGAGAAGGTGTTACCTTGATAAGCCATGAACTGTTTAATACTAGAGATTGTGAAACTGTTAACTCAGGCTCGCATTTCCTTTTACATATTCACAATAAACATTTAGTTTACTGGCTTAAACCATCAGGGTGGATCATGTTTTTCACAACATATGGATTACCATTCTCAATTGTCAGTGGCAATAGACCACACTTATTTCAAGTGAGTTCAAAGGCTGTCTGAGACAAAATGGAATATGACATTGAACACTGATACTATTGTGGCCTCAAGCAAATATAGAAGTTGTACACCAAAACAGTACATTGCTAAAGGCAACCAGAACAATACTAGCACAAAAACGACGAGGCTGGAAAAAACCCCAAACACTGTGAAGAATATCCCTGATGGCTTATAGGAATGCACCTCTTTTTGTGCCAAAGGCAAGTGTAACTCGGCTATAGGACAGGATTGAAAGAGAAGCTAACATTAACAAGTGGGAAAAGTCCGAGTTGAGGAAGCTATCTTAGGAATCAGGCAAAGGCAAAAGAACATATAGATCCAGAAATATTGATCAGAAGTCTTGTCTTTCAGTACATGACTCTTAACCATAACTCCTTTGTGTCTTTGAAGACATTTGAGATAGTGAACAGCTTATTAAATCAAATATGTTGCATATTAGGAATGAAAAGAATGAAAAAGTGTATGACAAGGTTAAAGATTTAGACACATGAATTTCTTAAATAGTCTGTGTATGTAGTTTTATCCTGGGCCATCAGGTTAAAACATCAAAGAAAATTGAAAAAAACATTTGAAATCCTTTCCTTTCCTAACTTATTTTTGTAACCTAATGTTTTAATGAAAAATTGCATTGTTAGTTTGGGAGTATTAGAAGAGGACATCAGCACAGTTTGAGGTAACAGATAGCTAAATATCTCTCTTTCACATGCAATCACCACATAAGAGGAGATCTCAGGAGCTTGATACCTATCAAGAATTTTAGAAAATACTGGAAAGACAGTGCTGTTTGAAACAGCAGGTCTCTAGATCATTTTGAGAGGCAGAGGATATTCTAAATTTTGCTTAGGTTTTGCTGAATTAAGTAAGTCATAGACTATTGCATATGATTTGCTCAAGCATGGCCAAGTTTTGTATGTGTCAAGGCTACAGTTTTGGTGTGGACTCATTCTTATCTGCAAGTTACCGTGGCCTTCTTTCACTTAAATGATTTGCAAATATTCACAGACTCTTGTGGAAAATGTGATTTTTTGGGTTTTTTTTTTTGGGGGGGGGAGGAGTTGTGGGTAGTGGGGTTTTTTTTCGTTTTTCTTTTTTTTTTTTTTTTTTTTGTGATTTTCATGTGTTTTAGAGCGTCTTTGTAAATACTTAGCATAGGGTTTTTTGTCAGTCAGTGACTTAAATTGCAAATAGAAGTGATTTAACTTTTCCTTGAATAGTACCCATCATATAAGCCAAGACATTCTTCTAATGAGACTAATAAATAAAGCAAAAATATTGGAGTCAGAGGGTCCAGAGCCCTGCCGTCAGCCTGACTCAACTCAAGCAATTACTGAAGTACTGCAGCAATAAACAAAAAGAAATCAAATGGATTTTTCACTTGAGAATTAAAAAAACCCAAAGTTTTGTTTCTTTTATCCTTGACTTCTAAGGCCACAGCCACACACAGACCTAGGGCAGCAATTGCACCTCGCACTTCATTGAACGAGCCGTACATACTGCCTGGGAAATAAAACATCTTACTTTAAAATAAATAAGGAAAAAAGCAGTCTGAAAATTAATAGCAAGGAAAGTACATTTTCTTTCTTTTCTTTCCTCCTCTTTTCCTCCTCTTGAGCCCTGTAACATACAAAAGAAAAGCAATTATTATGCAGCAAAACCAATATAATAAATAATTTCAAAGGCAATGAAAGCTGGATTCGAAAAACTGAGGCATAGAAGAGTGAACCTCTGCATATGTGGCTGGGGTATATGGGCAGAAATGGTGTATTAATTTCTGTGGTGAAAAATTGCATATGTAAAGATTCATTCATCAAGGATATACCAGTTTTAAGTGAAATATTCTGGGGTTAATTGTAACCTTATGCTGTGTTTGAATAAGATTTGGCAGGTAGCTCCAGATCATGAATTTTGACTCAGACTCCCAGTTCTTCCACCTGTTTCTTTTTATTACGGCGTGAAGATTTGTATTTTTATATTAAATACCACCTTATTCTATTGCTCTTTCCAGGGAAGAGGAGACAAAGATATGACCCTCCTACTCTGTCTGTTTCCCACAGTTACTTTGAAGAATGCATGGTTAGTTGTAGTCCCTGATGTTTTCCCATGGCTAGAAGTCTCAGCACTGCAAATGGCCATGAAGCAGGTAGAAAGACCTTGTTCTCGTGTGTCAATTAGCCTTCTAAAGCATACACTTTAAAAAAAGAAGTTCTAGTAGGAAAGCTTTTTTTTTTTTTAATTCCTCAAATTCATGAATGATCTTAAAAGAATAGTGTTCAGAAGATGGCCTTTTTTCATGTTTTTCCCAGGTCACAGTTCTGCGTATGGTAATGCATATCAGTATAACAGAGGCACAGTTTTGACTGACAGTCTGCAGTGTGACATACAAACATATTTCTTACACCGTATATTTTTCTGTGTTGGAGTTTTTATTTTTATTTTCTACATTGTACTGAGTATATGGCCATATTTTTGGCTCAAAGTTTTGAAATATGCCCTAAATTTTCCACTCTCCTTGTCTGTTACCACCCCTGCCTTTTTCTTGGAGGAAAGACTGTTCTGTTCAGTAGGATTTTTATGATTGTGATTAACCATATAAGCAGAGTAATAGGTAGCTGATAGCAGCATCAGGTAGCATGGATGTGACTGGGGTATGGAAAACTGTTTTCCCTGTGTCTCTTTTCCAAACAGTGAGAAAGTACGGGAACTAAGTTTTCTTAATGAGCTGGTGATATTACGAGATTTGGAGGCAGATGTTTCTGTTAGCTGTTTGGTTCTGGAGAAACACTTGATCACAATGGAATATACGAACTGGCACTGGAAATTTGGCAGAATGCAATACCATCCTAATGACAAGATTTAGAATGAATATTTCAATTTTGGTGCCAGAATATAGTAACTAGTGGATGGAATTGCTCATAAAGCATTCAGCAGCCTCATTAAGATGGGTCATATTGTCTGCAGGCAAAAGTAGGCTTGGAAGATGGATCTGTCTCTGTCCTTAGAACCGCTGTTTAAAGAATAAAATCCAGCATCTGGTCCTAATTTAAAGCCTTGTCTATGCTGTAGAATTAGGGCCTTAGCCAATTATTTGTAAGTTTTCAGTTTGGTTTCTAATGGGTAATGGTGTAGCTCATAGATGTCTTAGGAATTTAGGTCTGTACCACAAAGCCTGAGGTAATTGAGCCAGTTCTTCAATGTATGCTTACCTTCAGGTGGATGAGTAGTAAAATGAACCAAAATGGGATTATTTTGGCTTTGTAGTAAACACTGTTTCTTCCTAATTTGTTTTGAAATGGTAATCTTGTAAGTTGCATAGCAAGTAAAATCACTTCTCATAATTTTGCTTTAGTGGCATGACCAAAAATGATGACGTACTCTTTTCATGGTGAAAACAGGGACTTTTAAAACATACAATCTCTCTTGTATAGCCTATCCATATATGCTTTAAATATATAGATCATTTATTTGAACACTTAATGTGCTGTGTCCTGGGGAATATAATTTAATAACCATCTTTTTCTGCCAGTGCCATGTCTTTCCATGGAGAAGTCGCTGCTGCTGAGTTTAAAAATTTCTTTTCTACCTTCCCCACGTAGTCATGGATCACTTTACTAAGACTAATAATAGAAATTGAATATGTATGAGATTCCTTTGCATCCCTTTTGCAGGGAGAAGTGTAAAGAGAAGCAATCGATATCTGAAGAGTATCAAAATTAGTATAAGAAAAACTCAGTTTAAATGTTTACTTAAAAATGTTTCAGCAGTTTTGATTGAACTACTTCCTAGGTAATGCTGAGAGAAGTATTCTCACACACGCATAGAGATGTCATGCTGAGCTTTGCTGCAGTGTTCTAGGGCTGCCTCAAAACTCTGTGCTGCTGTTAGAGTAGAAAACATGTAATGTATTATTTGGTTTGAAACCATAAAAGTGATTTTTGTTTGTCATGCTATGCTCTGCGTGGTCTCAAGGTACTTTGCTGTTTAACTGAAATTTCAGATCCTTATGGCATGCAGTAGAAATGTTACAGTTGTTTAGGTTTTTGTTTTTTTTTTTTTCTTATCTACATAAACAACATAACTTTGTCAGAAAATTGAAAATGTGCACTTTGTCCCATCAGCTAAAATGGGCTGTCAGACAACGCTTTCTTTTCTCCATTGCATCAGATGAATGATGTAAATGGTTTTTGGCTTTGGAGTTTTTTGCAAGGCACTAGAGTAAATGATCAGAGTAGTAACATTTTTAACCTTATCTATCATACTGAAACATTTTTTCTGCCTCCAATAAAACATGTCAGAGTCGATTAAGGACATTCTTCAATGAGGTATAATTCACAGATTTTAGTAGCGAATCCAAGAGCACTGAAGTATTAAAGAGGCTGTGAATACTTAATTATGGATATGTTGCCATCCTACCTTTTACTGAATTCCCTTAACACTTTGGTGCTCTGTATCTGAAAATGCTCTTTTCCTCTGATGGTGAAGTAAAAGGAAAAGCCAGGTACAATGGCAGAGCATATGTCACATTGTATCTAGTGACAGTGCAGTGAAAGATACTGCTGTTCTAGTACATTCAGCTGTGCTTATCTGGTACATGAGTGCACATTACTTTCCATGGGCTTGGATCACTTTGGACAGTATCATTAAATGCCACGTCATTACCTGTTATGGAGTAGTGCTTTTGCTTGAAGTGCCTCCTGGGATACATGCAACAGTAGGAAGAATGATAGGTAAAGATGGAAGCGGCATTAAATTTTCAATGGAAACACTATTGACTTTGACTTTTCAGAAGCCTTATCTGTTAGATGGTGTTTGTCACAGAACCTGTAAAGCTGTGGATGTTCGTCAGTTGGAAGTTGCCGGCAGTTGAACGATATGGACAGGTGAAGGCTCCAGAGGGATCAGCTGGGCTAGCATCGAGCTGGAGGGGGTAAATTGAAGGTTTATTTATCCAATTCACTGTCAAGGTCAGCTTGCTGGAGAGCTGTCCTATGTGTGCTTACAAAATGCCAAAATCCTGGCAAATTGTCTGAAAGAGCCTCCAAATCACTGACCTTTGTACGGCTCACATCAACATGCCAATGTCTTTTAACAGTATCCTTAGAGTGCATTGAATAGTTTGTAAAATCAGGCTTTTAATGTCAGCAGAAGTAACTTTTTATTTGCAGCAATAAGGAAAAAAAAATAAAAGATACCTAATGATGATGGAAAGAAACATGCAAAATAGAGAAGCTGTTTCTTCTGAAATAAGACTTTTAACATATACTGTTTTTTCAGGGCATACTTCAGAGCATGTTTTAGAGAGGCTGTTTTTTCTCTTCCTCCCCAGATAAAACATCCAAAATATTTAGTTGCTTTCTTTTATTTCTTTTCTTTTTCAAATGCATGGCATTTAGTGTTTTTCTTTTGTAAAACCTAGGGTTTCACTGTCTCAATTTTAAGTTTACCTTTGTTCTTCCAGGTGAGTTACTGAAATTTTAAGCTAATTAGAACTTCATTTATTCTTTCCTTACCTATGGAGAGTTTTAAAATGTCTGGTTTCATGTGTTTGTACTGAAGCTGTGTTAGATATCTAATAGTGTAATTTTTTATTTTTTTTTTTTTACTTATAGCTACGTATACCTATAAGAAGGTTATACATATCACTTTGTAGTGATAGTAGATACTAACTGTGTAGTATTTTAACAGCTTTTTTTCTTTTTTGTATATAGGAAGGCTTTTACATATAAGGAGTATTATTCCCTGCATAATACCTGCCTCTGGAACTTTTATCAATCAAAAAGTGGGATATACCTTTCTTAGTTTACTGTGAAGCATGTGTCCTCCTGTTCCAAAGCTATTTAAATTGTCCACATTTAACTGAAGTAGGATGAAAATAAAAATACAGTGGGTTTAGCTGTAGTTGGCTTAGTCTTATAAAGGGGTGATGGCATATTTAACTATTTTAGTGAATATTATTTTTCACTTGTTTTGTAGTAAGTCTTGCTTCCATTTAAATATACATGACTTGTCATTGTGGCCAAATGAAAGATGGATGTATGTTGCCCTTTTGGTTTAGGTTTCTCCTCTTGTTTCCCTGTCCTGCCTTCATTCATTAATGACATATCCAAACAGGTTTTTTTCTGTATTTAACTCTGCAATTTTCTTTTTCCTTCCCCTTAGTTACTTCTGTGCAAGTCCAATTTTCCAAGTAAGCCAGCTCAGCTTGCATTTTCACCAGAAATGAACATTAATGCCAATGCAGTGTAGGGCTCTTATGGCACAGGTGAAAATGGGGGAATTATTGGCTAGGAATGGATGAAATGGAAAATCAATTCTAGCCCTACTTTGAGAACGTTCATGTGAAACTATTACTATTTTAAACTAATTGCTAATTATGTCTGTTAATGCAAAATGTTTTTTCCAATTTTATCAGAATCTATTTCAGTGTTTTCATAACACTTGGTTGATTAGTATTTTATTAGTACAGGTATGTATCTATGAACATTTTTAGAATTTGATACGGAAATTGTTGAAAGAACAAAGGAAAAATGAGCCCTTGAAGTCCTTAACTGAGCACAAATGTCAATTTTGGTGTATGTACTAATTCTGAATATATGCAATTCCTATTAATTTTATGACTTTTGTGTAAATCGTTGTTTAAGTACTTTTTAGACCATAGAGATTTTATATGATGGCTGCTAAGGGCTGCTTTTGTGCCATAACATACTATCATGTGCATTTGCTGTAGTTCACAGATCACTGACTTGACAGAACTTTATTTTTATTTAATATTTACGTTAAAGTGTTGCCCAGAGTCCCCAGACTTAGAAAATGCCTTGTTACAGGGGGTATTGTACAAACATGGATGTAGACATGATCCATGTCTAAAGAAGCTCAGAGCAGTTGTAATTGTAAGGACCAGAGGTCACTGAAATAAAGTCTGCATAGACTTTGCAAAAAAGTTTTGCAATATGCCAACTTTGAGGTAGAAAAGATCAAATCAAAGAGGGAGAGGAGATATGAGGATTCCACCTGTCTAACAAAGTAGAGCCTGCCTTTATTGTTGGTAAATATACATTTAGACAGAATGAAAGCGAGACTGAATTATGATACAGTGCCTCAAGGCACACATTGCATTTCAAATTCAGACATTAGCCTATGTTTTATATGCTTTATATTCTACTTTAATTGAAATTGCTGCATTTTCAGATGAAGATTTAGCAGCTAAAAGAAGGAAAAGATATTGTCCAAACAATATGTCTGAATTGCATAACTGCTTCCATGCAATTCTAGCAGTCATGGTTTGCAGTATAAGGGTTAACATGCATGATTTACATTGTGTTTTGCAAAATGAGAAAGTTTATATTTTGAGTCTGTGTGTTCTATGGTGGAAATGTTGATCATTAAAATTGAAATATTATTGAACAGAGTTTGGGTCTGAAGAATCAGACTATATTTTCTGTTTAAACTTAGCCTTTTCAGATGGCATTAATTAGTAGAAAACAAATGCAAAGTGAGTAGAGATACAGAGCTGCCATTTTCTCTACCCTTTCTTCTTCTAAGTTCTTTCCTCTTGGATTGGTCTTTAAATGCTGAGCAGGGAGGATTGCCATTGTTGTCGATGTTGAAACTCGCAGGAATAGCTAAAAACTCCTTGATGTCCTAATATTTCTCTGGCAGAGTGGGAAAGTTTCCCTTTCAGGGAGAGGCATACTGCATCTCACTAAGATGTCAAATGTTTACGATGAAATAGGATTTCTTCTATTGTTCAAAAATACTTTGTTTACTATATCTTTTGATTTATATTGAACTGTAAGTAATTACTACTCAGACCTCAAATTCCTTTGGTCCTAATTTAAAACATACTTCTTTTTTTTTCCCCAGTAAGTCCAGCTGTGTAATATTTTAGTGGCAACAAAATGTGTTTAAGGAATCTTGAACTAGCAATAATATTATCTTTTAGGGTAGTCTTGGTTAAACAGAGGGAGGAAATTGCCTTGTAGCATACTTTGCATGTTAGAATTATAGGAGCCCTGAGGATCACTTAGTTGGCTTCTTTCTCTTTTAGTTAACCAACCCATTGACTTCACATAAAATGTTCATGTGTTTTTCAGCTCTTCCTCTTATTCTCACAGACTATCTGGGTCATTAAGAGTTTGGTTTAGACTTCAGACACAAGCCTAGTTTCTGAAGGCAGTATTTTGCTTCAGGTAATCTGACTGCTTTCATTTGCTGGTGCTGATCATGGCATATGGGTTTTGCTAGGAACAGCTAGAGGTCAAGGGATGCTGACAGAATATTCAGTCCTGGTCAGCTTGTTTGTGGCTGCCCAAAGACTGGTTCAATAGCCCATATTATCATTCAACATCAGCTAAGTTTCCCTTTATATGCATGATCCCTGTGCTTGTCTGTGGGAGTGTGTAGAAACTGCTGTGCCTGCCTGATAACCAGAATGCATCCCAAGGATGTTATAATCAAAACATTTGAGCCATAAAAAAATATCCCTAAGACTTTTTATTTTTGTTAGTTCCCACCCCCCCCTTTTTATTTTTTAAATTTTTGTCTGCGAATGGTTTGGATACTTAGACTGTTTTCCCCTCAAGTTCAGATGGAACTTGATACGTATATTCCTTTGGCATAGCACAAGTTCCTCTTCTTGTGCTTGCTTATGGCTTTCTCTAAGTAGAATTTTGCCTTCATTGAGCTTAGAGCTGTCTTTAAACAATAGTGTTTAAAATAGAGATGCACTCTTTGTCATGTAAGAACACTTTCCTTTTGCAATGGCACCTTTTTGGACTACTGATTGTAAAGGAAAAATGCAGCGTACAACGCTTGAACTAAGAAATTCTGTCTACTCTTCAGCAACCAACCAGCGGTGTTATGTGATCTGTTGCATCAGTTATTTCATCTTTGAATGCAGACTATAGTTTTGAGCACTTTGGTGAACAATGATGATTGAGAAAACCCCTTACTCCTTTTGCTTGAAAGTCTGCAGAGGTTTCAATAGTATATGGTGTAAGCATAATAGCTTTTAGAACAAAAGAGGCTGCAATAATAGAGGCCATCATGAACATGCTGAGGTATCTGTCCTAATAATGCACTATAAAATTAATATGTACTTGTGCAGTAGTTGCTGAAAGTGGCTACTTCTTTACAGATCAATTTGATATAGTGTGCTGTCTGTATAAGAACTTATGCAGTTCATTTTCTGGGGTTAAAAAAGCAGACATTCTGGATCGTATGATGGAGTTTTGATAATCCATTAACAATAAAAATAAGAGAGAAGTACCCAGGTGAAAAGAGACCTTAGTATGAATCATGAGAACATTTGATGAAAGGTCTAAGTTTAATAATACATCTTATTATTTGCTAAGCCAGCTGCGGATTTTTTTTGTTGTTTGTTTGGGTTTTTTTTCTTTTTTTGGATTCCATCTCACTGAATGCATTCTCATCATAGAGGTTCTTTGTTTAATATGCAATTTTATTTCAAGATAAACCTGCCAAATGTAGAGATATTAGACAATCAGTGTTCAAGAATGTAGGAAATGGGAGAGATTAACTGTATTGATTTTGGAATGTGAAGGCTTTAATCTCTTGTGCTAAACAAGAAACAATGGATACTTTGCCTTTATGCACAAAATAAATAGATGTATATGCACATGAGGTTTTGGAACTAAGCTTGATTTACTTCGTGTACATGAAGTGTGATGGATTCATCTGTTTCTTCATTATTGGAGAAATAAGTCCTAGGTCACTAGTTAAAATATCATCAGTAAGACCAAAAGAAGTAATTACAGTAAGTAAGTAAGTAATATTACAGTAATTAAAGTAAGAACAATGAATTTAGGTTTCTTGAAACCAATTCACTGGACTGATGCTTTTATTTTTAAAAAAGCCCCAAACCCACCAACAACCAATCTTCTGTGGTTAGCACCAATTTTCACCTAGGTGGAAGTAATAACTTTGTATCTTATCAGGTAGTTCTGTATCAGATAGACCTTGTATCAGATGTTTATAGCCTGGAGAAGGGGACTGAAGCAGAGAGAAATTTGGATCTGTAGGTGAAGAATTAGAATACCCATCCATCTATTTCTGATTTCAGGAAAAATCAAATAACAGATACGTATATGCTTTGAAAGACTACATATTTTATGACACAGAGAGTCTCAGAAGGGATTATTTGAACATTATAACTTTATGACTAACTGTGTTGCTGTCAAGACAAAGCATAATGTTTTCCTATCTAAAATTTAACTACACTGTATTTATTGTTTTGCACAAGAACATTAAAGGAATCCTATCTGTCAACATATAAGATCAATGAATGAACAACTTAAATTTACAGAAGTAAATTAAATGTCAACTTTATTTCACTAAAACAGGCTGTTCTTTTCTGTTAGCAGAGGTTATAACCACTGTTTTGAAATACTTGCTGTTGAAAAGTGATTGACAAGTGTGGACAGAAATGTGTAAATCCAACAGGTTTTTCGTTTACTTGATTTTCATATTTATTGCAAGCATACAGGTAAGTTTGAAAGTATGTACTTATAAATAAGTTTATTGTTGTCACACTGTGCTAACTCAAATCTTTTCTTCTGCACCCGCTGTAGTTTCAAACTTTACTGCTTCCTCTATGCTCATTTTGGCTTTGTTGTAACTAAAGTATAGCTCTGTGTGTGTTATTTTATATTAGTAAATCACCGAGACCCAGTAAAAGAGTGAAAAACTCTAATAGATGACGTATATTTTTGGCTTAGACTATATGATCGATTCCTTCAAAGTATTTGGACGACCTCTTCATATTCTGTATATGCCTGTAAATTGCCTGTTATTAAAATAACTCTTTTAGGTGTAACAAAAAGGAAAGCAAAAGAAGTAAAATAGTGTACTCGTCACTGTTGAAACCTTTCTCAACTGTATGTTCATATTTGTTTGCTGCTCTTTGAAAATAGAATTTCTTGCAACAAGACTTTATGCAGCTGTATGCTGGGATTAGAGACTTGTAGTTTTTAGGAAAGGTTCAGAAAGACATAACAGATAAGTGAAATGCTATTTCACAAGGTCTGCTTCCTTGTGTGGGATATTTCTCCTTGACGGTTACATATAAAAGTGTTTATCTAATGTATCTGCACTGTGTATAGTGAAAGAATAGGGAGTAACAGGTCTTTATCAAAACTATTCAAATGGAAGGGCATGATGTAGCATAAACCAAAGGAAAAGTTTATTTGTGCCAAAATTATGGGCAACTCTTGTGCCTTTCATCTCCAATAAATGCACGTTTGCCTGCGTTGTGTTCATAAATGAGTGCTTTAACTGCCTGGAATATGGACCCTAAGAATCAAACAACCTGAACTGGATGAAAAATGAGAGGGCTAAAAATTATGCTGCTAAAGCAAGGCAGTATTTATCTTTGTGGTCAGAGCTATATGAGAAAAGCCCTCAATCTGCAATATTCAATGTATCTGTTTTGGGTGAAGATAAAAGAATTGCTAATTGAGTTTACAATATGTAAAACTCTGGACTATATAAGGATAGGTTATCATTACCCCTGTGTTGTCAGTACTAAATCTAACTGCTTCTATGGTCTAGAAAGTCTCTTCTCATAAAATGATAGTCCAATATTTTTTGAGCCAAGATGTTCTATCTCCAGCATATGTCAGAAATAGTGACATAAGACAGAAACTCTCATAATACTAGCCATGAACCAAAAGGAATGTGTCTTGTTAACAACTTTGGAAAGATCCAGTTCTCAGAGTAACTGCCTTCTAGCAGCTACATGGAAGAGAGGATAAAAATTATGAAATATAACCGTGATGTATTTTCCTGATGAAGCAATAGTTTATAATGATAGTCTCTATAAAGTTAATTTTTACTTGAATAGAGCTGAGCTTAATAGTTTTCAATTATACTAATTTGAGTCATGGGTTTAGTTCATGTGGATTTTGCAACCCCTGGGTTTTGCTTTTATGTCTTCCCCCTAAAATGCTTGGTCTCCTTTTTGCATTATGCCCTTCCCATCCTCTCTTAGGAGGGAATATCAGGCAGTGATGGGATGGCTTGATCCCCTTCCATTTGCATCAGAATTTAATCTTCTATGAGAAAGTAATTCTTAACTAATGCATAATTTGGAAATAGGGTTTCATGTTCCAAATGGCTTTGTCATAGAGCATACGCTCAAGCAAGAATGTCCAAAAGTATGTCACCTTTCTCTGACAGAGGTTGAAATTGCCATTTCACCTAAATTTTTCTAAGGCTCTCTCTACATTGGCAAAAAATTAGGCACCTTAAAAATGGATCAGTTGGTCAAACTGATTTATGCTGAGGCTTCATACCTACAGTAAGTAAATTTGGGGATTGACTATATTTAGCATGGTCACTGGAACCAAACATGCCCACCATCCATGTATTTGGAGATGACTGGAAAAACAATCACTGGTTTGCATCTTTTATTTCCATTGGAACTTAGCATATCTGGTACACACCTGAGGTCTGAGACAGAGGATGGTTGGCTTTGGTTTTTTTTTTTTCTTTCTCCAAAAGGAATCTGGGATCAGTCATCAAAATGGTTTTGTGAACCGAGCCAGCTGCAATAAGGGGATAAATAGGGAAGAATGGTCAAGGCTGTAGCACTGTTTTGGGCTGAAATGTTTCTCTAGGCACAGTATGACTACGGCAGTGATGTGCCTGAACAGAGGTTGAGGAAACAGTTATTACATCTTCTGTTCATTATGCTTCTCGATTTGCTACTGGCAACTACTAATGTGTGTGAGTTCTTTCTGATTTTTCATTTGTTCGTTTTGTAAATCCCATGTCCTTTCTCCACTGTCTTGCTCCTTTTTATCTCTTTTCTTGCCAACATCACCCCTAGCCTCCCCTAATGAAGACATGGCTGCTGCAGTCTGTGGCTATAATATCTTCACTTAAGCATGGACCTGGGCAGTGATAGTCCAATAACCAGCTGGACACTTGTTTTCAGAGTATGCATTGTGTTAAATATGACTGAATATCTTAGGAGCTCCACCTATTGTGCAAATTTGAGGACTTGAAGGGAGGAATGTTGTTGACTCCTGAACAGAAATGTTGATTTACATCAGTGTACTGTGGTATTCACTTATGGATTCAAGTGACCTCAGTCTCAGGTTTTCATTTTAGAAAGGCTCTGTTAAGAAGTATGAAAATTAAAATTAAAGAAAAAGAGGAAGGAAAGTCAGTCCTTTCATATATATGTGAATACAGAGGCACGCTCGCTCACCCACTTTCTATGTGGGAAGGCTGTCAATTGCTGAAAAGAAGAGGTCTGTTTAAGATCACTAGTAGGGGATGTCTGCAAGTTTTAAGTTCATCATTTATCTTTGCATGTAACAAAAGCTTTCCAATAGCATAAACAAAATCTACTACATAATTTCAGAAATTCATTTTCTGTTTAATCCCATTTTTTTCATGTTTCCTTAGAAGTATGATTTATTTTTTTTTGCCTCAAAAAAAAAGAAAAGTTAATAAATTCTATCATAATTTGCTTTGATAGCACATTTAAGGGTCTGTCCTCATGGAATGTCTCTTGGAGAGGTGATACCCTAAAAAGAATATGTCTAGAATGGACACTACTGTCTGACCTCATTAGCCAGCAGACTAGGGAGCAATTGCAACAGACCTAGATTGCAGTAAAACCTTGTTTCTTTCCAAGACAGGCAGTAGATTGTATGACTGGGGTGTCACCTTGGTTGTGTCCTGAAACTTTCAATCTGCAACACATGGACAAGCCTTGAGCAGGCACTGTGTCAAGCAAATAGTGTCAAAGTTTGTCATGAGTGCCATGGTTTATTACTTTCTTGATGAAATGGGTGTTTGTCCAGTAAGAACTTGAGCTGTACCTCTGGCTTACTTTGCCTCAGCTATTTAAGATACCCTACCTGGTGCAAATTTGGCCTGGATTTATGCTATAGTAGAAAGGGTCCATATCTACTTTTTAATGAACTATAATCTTCAATCCATGGTTGGCTAAAACACTAAATGTGTTCACTGACCTCTTTGACATCAATATGAATATAGTATCTAAATCAGTTAAGATTGCATTTATTCATATACATTATGTACATTTTAATACAGACAAGAGAAGACAGGTCTTATCGTTAAAATGGTCTCGGATATAATGTTTTCAAATTATTGCTATAAATGTTCATTGTGTGCTGGAACTGTTTTGTGTGGCATAAATCTTAGCAACTGATGGAAAAAGAAAGAGCAGCAGTTACAGAACTATGAAATAAATAGTTAAAAAATGGTTGAATATTGCTTAATTACAAAAGGAAGACAAGAATAGGATATTCTTCAGTTACTTTTTACTCATTTTTTCAGTTTGGCTAAGCTACATTGGGTGAAGGGTGGGGTATTCTTTTGGGCTGCAGATTTCATATGTTGTTGATAATGCATGGTAACTGTCGCTTTTATTTTGTGGAAGGATCTTTTTATCATAATCCAGTTTACACTGTGCTTCCTGAAAATGTTTAGACTTGCTCTGTTTAAAATGTATAAAGAAGAACTGATCACATTCCTGGTAAGCGACATCCTTCAAATGGACGCATTTACTTTCTGCTTGTATTATTTCTTTGAATGATGTGGGTATTACAATCCAAAGCCAGTGCCATTTTCTTAAATATGATCTAACTTGTAATGCAGATCAATATGTATCAATATAACCTTTAAGGCAAACTCTATATATTTGTCTTTGAACTTTAAGGCATCCATTTTACTTAGTGAAAGAAAGAGCTAAGCAACTGAGATGTTATTAATACTTTTTTTTTAGTGTATTTTGGCTAAAACTTAACTTGAACTACAGAGATGAAATGCTCTGATTATTTTAAATATTTGTCTTGGGGTTTGAAGAAACAAAAGTTAGAAAAAAGATTTTATGTTTTGGTTGGTGTGGTTTTGCTTTGTGGGGTGATGGGGTTTTTTTGTTGGGTTTTGGTTTTTTTGGTTTTTTTTTTTTTTTTGTTTGTTTGTTTTAGTAGCTGAAGGCAATTATATCTTTATTGACCCTCTCTGTTCACTCCCTCCTTCAATGTCAGGTACTTGCTTATTATTATCAACATGACATCTCCTTTCTTTGAAAGGTTGTCCGTCACACTTTGAATCACGTCTCTCCATGGTTACATTTTCTAATCAGTTCACATGATTGAGCCTACATCAAGTGATGCTTTACTTAATTCCTTTCCGTTTGTATGGTGTGATTCTTGGAGGGACTCTCGTCAAAATTTTGGAGGGCCCTGTCAGTTTGAAAAGAACATGACCTTTAAATTGTAACAGTATGTTTGCTGGTGCATAAGGGAAAGGAAAGGTTTGTAGTGATGGAAACACTCTAAAAATGAAAGGTAATTCACTCAGAAACAACATGCATGGGAAGTTAATTTGTTTATATTTAACTGATTTTGAAAAGTCAGAATAAGGAGGATGTGTTCTGTGAGCAATAAGGGGTTGAAACAGTGTGTCCTTAAATTTGGCTTAGAAAATGTTATCTATGATCTTGCTTTTCTATATTTATAGTAATAATAAAAGATTCAAATGTGATAGAATAGATAAAAGGTGTAATTCTTTGAAATTAAGCCTATTACTTGGTTGCACTTTCAGAACTGTACCTGTGGGTATGCTATAATTAGTAATTGACAATGTTAATTTTTCTAGACTCTGTCACTGAGTTAGATTTTATTATGTGGGTATGAATATGCATAAGTTTATGTGTGTATGAGAGGATAATTCAAGTTAACATGGAAAAAATAATTTTATATTGTAAACGCAAACAGTCTGAATACAGGGATAGTTGAGGCACTAATAATATAGATGCATGCTGATGGATTGACTAATGCTGGGTATTTTACTAAGTTTCACAACCTTTAAGTATACAAGCTGTGGATGATCAAATACCCCACAGTAACTGAATTGGGGGTATCGACTGTTCTCATCTCATTTTTGCTATGCTTTGAGGTATGTTACTTGTTACTTTTAAGTAGCTTTTACACATGTTGAAATACATATTTCCATGAAACTTAGGAAGTCCAAATTACCATAGATTTCTATTTTGTGATTGCTGGATATTGATGCCCAGAAGGTGAATGTCCTCTAGATTTTTGCAGCATTTTTAGTTACTCACTGCTACAGATTCTCTGATATCTGATAAGGTATGAGGTAATTCTGAAAGTGTTCCTGAGGTCATTCTGAAAGTTTTCCCAAGGTCAGTAGAAGGATTTCTCCTCTCTGTAGATATGCCATTCTCAAAAATGTATAGGAATATGATTATCTTTGAACTTATCATCCTCTGTCAACTTTGTTGAAACGTGACAGTAGATTGAAAAGTGGAGAGGCACACACAGGGCGTGATCACACGAAATTGTGGTAGTGAAAGCATTTCTGTTGCTTTCTTCTAATCCTAAATCAGATGTCACTCTTCAGATTTAGTGGTATTCTCACTGAATTGTAAGAAAGATCCAGGCTCACCTGCCAAAGACCTTGTTTTCTGACACTGGATCTCAGTCTTGCTCCAGGAAATCAACCTACTCCAGGCAATCTACCAAAATCCGGGTTGATAGAGGTCTTGTTTTGGGCATGGCTAAAAACAGATAAACAGGTTAATCCATAGTCTGGATTTGTGCTTAGGCAGCAGTGTGAGAGTCAAATTGTGGTCTGTTTTTTGTTTCCTTGATTGTCAGCTTAATGAATAGAAAAATGAGCCCCAAAAGTTACATACATCTCACTTTACTGCTTCTAGCAAAACCTTCCATGGTGTCAGCCCAGGCACAAATGTGTGCAGACACTGCCTCTTTAACACAGCAGCTGTTGTCTTGTTCTGGGCCTCTATAGCAGAGAGCTCATATCGGAAATTTGCCCTTTCTGAGTTTAATTATTTGGTATGTTTCACTTTCCTAATGAAAGTGGCCATGTTTGTTTGCATCTAAAATTAAGGCTATTTGCAGAGCTCAGATATGTAGGTTTTCCAGCATTAAGGTGCAGCAACTTTTATGCTTGAGTTATATAGTTCATGATATGCAAATTGCAGATGTGCATGACAGCAGGCAATTGTACATGCCTTATTCAGCATTAGATTTCCCCATGCAATATTTGGAATAACGCAGAATATGGATTTGAGACACTAAGGACATAAAGACATTTGTACCTGGTGTACAGGCATGCACATTATACACATTTCACACAGGCATTTTGTAGGGCTTTATTTTAGCATTTTTTGCAAATTTGTATTTCATGATCCATTCATACATTTAACACAGTAATACAATTCTAACATTTCACTGATTGCTCAGATAAAAGTGCTTTCTCTTTGTTTCAGAGAGTATGAAATAAGGTGGCAGAATGATAAATACCAATAGCGAATTTCTAGGATGGCAGCGATATTCAGTAACGTATAACATGGCTTTCACTTACACAAAAGAAAGGTCATGCATTTTCATCTGTGACGTATCATTGTTGGCTGAGACATGAACTTCACGAATATCTGAAGCCACTATATTCTACAGTTGCTTTCTTCTGGGCCATAACCTCTAGGTTTTGGTAACTATAACTTGAGGGAGCTCCAGTCTCATGATACCGGGGGCATATGATATTTTGCAGGTCCTACTGTAAATCCTCTTTCTGATAAGGTGTTTTGTTCTTTAGGACTTGTAAATCCTGGGAATCGTATTTTCCACTTGAAAACAAATTAAATATTAGAAATGAGGTCTTGGCTGAGACAAAGGACTTCTTGCTTTCAGATGACAATTTCTGTTATTCTGACCTACTGGAGGTGAACTAGAAATATTTATATAGCATCGCTCAATCGTTATATATTTTTAAGGAACAAGTATAACACAAATTCTGTGCACCCTTAAAATACTAATACACATTTTACTTTATGCTCCCTTTTTTTTCTCAAAAAGTTGAAATTGGAAACTGTGCATGGCTTCAGGTTCTTGTGGGATGACCTCAACACATCTTTTTATTTCTTTTTAATTTTTGACTCCTGTTCTGGCTAATTTGCTCTCCTCTTTCCCTTAAAAGCATGAAATTGCATGTTGCAACATATGCAACTTCCTAGAAGCTGAGGGGCTCACAGTGCAATGCTTTTATCACTTTCCCTCTTCCTGGTAACATATATGGGTATGAAAAATATAATTTTGTATCTTAAACAGTCTCACACACAGAGAGTTAGCCTATGTTCCTACAGCCTTATCACCTTGATCAGAATTTTCCACATGGAGCAAATACGTTGTTGAACCCATTAGGAGGATCCTGAGGACCAGATCCCAGAATTCCAACTGGCTGCAGCCTTAGACAGAGGTAGTATTCATTCAAAAGTCTCTCTTAAATTAATTGTGAGCATTGCCTGAGAAAGGTTGAAAGATTGGGATCATTCTGAACAGCATTGTAGTTGTACTATACCGTTAAAGGATGCCATGTCTTAAATATATTGGAAGTCATAAACACTGCATTATAATAAATTACAAAGCAGACTTTTGGAAGATTTGTTCTACCTTTCACAAAATGCTAATGTTTATTCTGTTTTCATTTCATCGTATTGTCTTTCATTTAAAAATTACAGCTTTACTACAGTGAGCTAATTTCATAATACTGTATTAACTTAATATTACATAAATTACTTTTGTCAGATTTGGGCATTGTTGTAGATGTACAAAGCCCAAATTTACTGCCAAAGCTCTCCAAACACATGTATTCATAATTTGCTACAATGAACCATATGCGACAATATAGTATTAAGGAATTACACATGCTAATGCCAGGCACAAATCCTGCTGCTCTTTCTGCGACTGTTCTTGGTACAAATAGAAACGATATATTTCTAACCTTTTTTTCGCTAGTTGCAATTATGAGCAAAAAAATGTTACAGTGTGGGAATATTTTAGCCACCTGCACTTTTTTCTCTGGCTAATTTTTAGCTGCATGTTGCCTTTGAACATTACTGAAAATATGCGAGATTGCGGCAGTTCCTACGTATATTTTCTCCTCAGACTATTATAACTTTAGGCCTGGAAGGAAAAAGTAATAGAAATTGGCATAACAAATATTGCAGGGTGCGGAGAGCTACAGCTTTCTTTTAGTAGAGAATCGAAACGC
>NC_044302.2:13129560-13159560 GCF_004027225.2 Strigops habroptila
TCTATGTCTCAGTGTTTTGTTACAGAGCATAAAAATCCTTTCTAACACTGAAATAACATGTAATTATATTTGAAAAACAACAGTGATATGTTCTGGGAGCTGTTTCAAACCTCTGACATGGGTTCTAGAAACAAAAGCTAAGCTTGCACTTACTGCCATGTCTGTTCAGCTGCATAAGCACACATTGTGAGTGTATTTCTCTGTATTATTTACATCCTGGCTGGCTTTGTCAGAGCCTAAGGAAGCTAGGTGACACTGCATGTATACATGTTATCTCAAACAAAAGACTAGAAGAAATACACACATAGGCCTGAGAAATATTTGGGAATGAGAAAAGGTTAGATGAGCATTGAGCAGTTCACATAAATGTCCTATCTGTGTGATGTGGTGATATAGGGGTAATATAGGGGTTCCAGTCCTTGGTTTGTTACAGAAGCTTTGCACTGAGCTCTCATAAAGCTGCTGGATTAAGCCTCTAAACAGTTCTGTTATATCACTCTTATTCTTGCGCAGTGGTTAGAGATGACGATGCATGTCTGGGAGTGGCCTGCACCAACATCATCTGGGAATTGTTGGCAACTAGTGTAATTTTGAACTGATGTTGCTTTAAATTGTACCTGGCTACAAACTAATGCAGATGGACATACACAACACCCAGATGGAGTTGTGGCTGTGAATTTGCTATACTGCTTTTAGGTACTTTGTAATTTTGAAAAGAATAAGAAATGTTGTTCAAAGTCTTTCCTTCTATGAACTTATAGTGAAAGAAAAAGGTTCAGACAACTACTGCAGTACCTGTAAGAAAAAACTGTGAGTAGCCTTCCCAATGTTTGCTCTGAATAACATTGTTTTTCATCTCTGTTTTTACAATCCCTGAGGGCAAAGGCTATTTGAAACCAGCACTGGTGTTAGTATGGATGGTCTCCAAGAGGTAGGGAAGGCAGGAATAAGGTTCACAACATCTTTCTCTGCTCCATGTTGGCTGACTGAACCAGGCCAGCACAGTGGTATTGTCCACCATGTCCGTTTTGAGAGCTGTGTACAAGGGCTGTTCAGGGCTGTTTCTCTCTAACTGTGTATGGATAAGGTGGCAGCACAGGAGGACATGGTCTTGCGTAGCTTGGGCATTTCAGGTCTGTGTTCTGATTGTCAGAATGTGGCCTTACATATACATCACAGTGTAAAATACAGATGCTGGTTTTGTATTAGAGTTTGATAACAGTTTGATGACATAGAATTTTGCCAGTACAGTGCTCTAGCTTTTATTTTAAACTAATTGGGGTATCAGAACTTGTGCATAGTGTGATGGCTTGAGAAGGGCAACAAAACTTTGCAGTTCGGGGTTATCTCCCCAGTGGGAAAACAGGAGGAACCTGAAATGGGTTTGACTCAACTCTACGATACCTTTGTACTGCTTGTGCCTACTTTTGTCTGCTAAATCTTGCATCTAGATGTGGTGAGATCTCTGTAGTAATGAAGCATTATCCATGATACAAGTCTATAGTTTGCTCTGCTTTTGCTGTCCTCATCCCTTGCTGCTACTGCTCTTCCCCATTTCGTTTAATGTCCTTCACCATCACAATTTCTTTAGCAAATACTGAAGTAGCTTGATGCAATGCTGATGCACAGTAACTAAGGATCCTCACCTTGCCTTTTCTGCATTTTGAAAAAACAAATAACATAAACCAGGAAAAGCAATCCACCCCATCAGTGTAATTCCTTTAGACTTTTCCTGTAAAATATATCTTTCAGTTTTTACCTGGTTTCTGTGTAGGGGCAGAGGTAGAACATCTCAGTTTGGGAATCAAACCTGGATTTACACAGAAATGTGCAGACCAACTAAATGGCTTTGTAACTGGAATATGACATGCAACTGCTATCTGCTGACTAGTAATATATTTGAGATTAATGCAAAGTGTTAATATTTTATATTGCTTACTTTTTTGTCCTTTTTTTTTTTTTTTCCCTGAAAAGATGTATGAAAAAATGAAAGCTACATATACACCTTAAACTGCATTTCTTGACTTTTGAGTCTGTGGTTGATTAAGCTTATTACATATCTGTATTAATTTTTCTGGATAAATTTTTGCTGATTCTTAAGAAGGAAATGAATAAATGTTTTTTGTCTAGCTAATCTTAGATCTGTTCACTTCAAATTAGTGATGTGTTATTTTTCATTTAATAGCATTATGTATGTGATCTTGCCAAAAGAAAGGTATTTAAACTGTAGAAATATTGATAAATTAAAAAGTGTACCTTATTAGCCAGGTTAGCAACTGCAGTTTTGGAAACTCAAATTTCTTGTACTTTTGACCAATACCTGGTTTTTAAATTCATTTATGTTTTCCTTCTCCCCTGAAAATGATATAAATTGCATAACCAAAATATTATAATTACTTTGTATGACTTTAGTTTGTTTTGAAATATCAATTTTGTGAGTCTTAATACAGTATTCACCGTTTTATTTTAAACTGATGTGTTTGTGCACAGAGTACTTTCAGAATCAACTATGAGAATCTCATCTTTCGTGTACAAAGTTGACAAGATAATTGGCTGCTAGTGCTCTATTTTTTTTATTTCTGCATTTATTTTATTGTTTTTAATGTGATAAAATGTGTTACCTGACCTATCAAATTAATACTAAACATTAAATACATAAATACATAAAACATAAATACAAAAAAATAATTTTTGAGGCAAAATTGTGCCAACAGTCTAAAATACATGTGTCTTTATTGAACAGACACATAGATATTGATAGCCTGCAATTAATGGAGTTACATGCTTGAAGACCTATTTTCTGTGTATACAGAAATTATTTGCAAATTATTGGTTTTAAAAGCTGGTCACAAGTGGGGAAAATAAAAGATAGGAAGGGTATTGGCTTTCTCCCCAGTACTATGTCTGAACATGAAAATCCAATATTTGATGTTGATTTCACTAAGGTAATCTGACTTGTGTGAGAAATTCTGCTTGGAAAAAAAGCGTTTTCTTTCAGTTTGTGGGTAATTGTATGGAGCAACAGAACACCAAGCTCTAAAGGAAAGGAAGGTGATAGGGAGTATAAGCATAATGTGACACTTTACTAGTACAGAATTACCTTCAGCAATGTCACCTGCTTTTGCTATATTTCCCAAAATTTCTTGTCCTGAAAACTATGCTGTGAGAAAAGAAAGCCACCACTCTTGCAGGGTTTGAACAGATTTTCCTCTTGTATGGTTAGGATAAGGCTTTTTTTTTTGATGTCGCTTATTGGCAGTTAGAATAAGTGCTTAAAATAGGATTTAATGGCCAAAGCAGGTGAATGTTCTCTTTCTATGAAACTTGTAAAAGAAGGGGTGAAGTTTGGGCAAAGATGCTGCATCTGCTTATAGTAATATCCCAGATGGGTAATCGAATAGCTAGAAGTGTTGTCCACCAACAGAACAAATGAAGGATTTGGAGAGTCAAGTAGGTATAGAAAAACTGAGTGTTTACTATTGCAGGAAATATACTTTCATAGTTTTTTTTCATGCTCAAACATTAGTCTTTGAGAATCATCATATTTTATGAAAACTTTTGTTAACATTTCTGAATGACCTTACCCCCATTGTGTTTTTATCAGTCCCAAGAGCCACAACCTGTTTAAAGTATTTTTTATCTTTATAAACACAATAAAGTAAGCTGTCTTGCACATAGATTTGTAGATCTCATTAGAGATACTTTTTAAAAAGGTGCTCCATCTCTTGGAAAGATAATAACTAGCAGTAATCTTGGCATACAAAGTTTTCAGGTAGGAACATTTTGTTAAAATAGATTTGTTTAATCTTTCCAGCATTGTTTTGAAGTGGATGTACTTTTTAATTGCACTTTCACACAGCATTATGACTTGAATGAGGGAAAGACAAGGGCAGCTGAAAACAAATATGATGGTAATGTCAGTTAGGTGGTATTCCAGGTGAAAAAACAGCCAAGTATTTGCTTAAGATTTCAAGTGTTATCAAAGTCATGCAAGAAAAATGGTAGTCTTTAAACTCATGAAAGTTAACATTTGTCTGTGTTATAAATGAGGTATGTTCCCTAGGGTAGTTAGCAGCTTTGGTGGCACAAGATGGGGGTAATTTTTCAGATGTACCATTTCCAATGGGCCAGTGTCCTAAGGCTTTGCTTTAAATGGTCTTTTTATGCAGTAGGATAATGGGCAGTTTGTGCATTGCTAAATCAGCCCTATTTTATTAGGAATGTTACAGTCAGGGCACTTACAATTTGTCGGAAGAAATGCAGAACATCTATACAGGAGTCTGTTTAAGAGGACACCATTTCTCGATAAGCTCTTGCTTAGGTCAACATGCAGCACTGCTCTTACGCTATTCCCCTGTTGCTTCTGCCACACGGGAATGCTCTGATTTATTAGGATTGCACAAGTCATGTCCTCTGCCTGACTGAATCCACAATGTGGAAATTTTCTCTTCCCTTCCCCTTTTCAAAATGAAATGTAGAAGGTTACTTTAAAGCCCTTTTAAAGTATTTCAAGAGGACTGTTTCAAAGAAAGGAAATACCCGTATGCTGTACAGTATCTTTGTTGTATAGCTGCATGTTATGCATACATCAGGACTATTGTTTTGGAAAGTGTGCTATTTAAGACTGTTGTCTGGATCCATTTTCTGTTATAATACTACCGTAAAATGCCTGTGATGATGTGCAAAGATAAAAGGAGATTGTGAACCTAGTGGCTGTGATACAAAAACATCCAGCAGCTAATGACATTATAGTTTTTAACCAGAGCATATAAAATCCAAACATCGACAAAAAAAAATCCAGAAGTCAAAGTGAGTTGCAGTGATGGGTACTACAAATGTGTGTCCTGTCAACTTTTTAATTACATTTCAAATTGGAGAGACATTTCTCCTATAAAACCAGCTTAATGAACGATGATTCTTTAGTCAAATCTGCTGTAAAAACTACATGCAATTCAGTGTCGTGTTCATTTCCCGTTTGATAAAGGTGCTAATACTCTGTCATTCAGACTGCTATTACTAAGAAATTTTTGGTTTGTTTCAGCATTGTGATATTTTAAACTCAGTGCAGCCAAGGACACTTTTAATGAAAAGAAGAAAGCGATGAAAAGCCTCAGTAATTTTGTGTTTGATGCCAATTGTAATATGAAAAGAACAGAAAGTATATTGAAGGGGTCAATGCTATTCCTTTTCTTTCTTCTATAATACTGAATTTAGCTGTCTGCAGGCACTTGAGCCCAGAATATTCTACCTTCTCTGCAGAGAGATTTAACATCAGGGTTTCTCTTAAGAGGCATCTTAGGTGACTGTGGGTAACCTTCCTTGGAAATGGAGTAAATCCATTATTGTGATTCACATTGACTCATTCCTTTTTGTTTCTTCTTCCCACTCGTTGAACTGCTGTTTAGCATTCTTACTTCACTTCTGCCTTTCTCCCTGTATATCTTCCTGTGATGCTTAGAGGTGAGAAAGTTTGTTGGTTTTTTTTTATTTTTTTGTTTAATTTTTTAAATATAAGAGGTAGAAGTTTGTGCAGGTTTCCTGGATTTGCATGAACCGTACAAAGATCTTTCCTTCTTTGCAAGTCTTTATGGTTGACTCTTGAAGGACTGGAATAATCAAATGAAGAAAGGGAGATGGTCCTGGAGTTGGTAATGTGGCAAAATAAAGAAGACACAATGGAAATACCTAAAACGAGGTGTTCATGTTGCTTGTTCTCTCTATCAGTCGTCTTTAAAGAAAAATTTCTGCAAGTGATGCCACCACTGAACTTGAAAATCAGGAAGGACATTAGTTACCCACAACAGGGCAGGCAATCTGTGAGCAATATGCTTGAACAGATAGCGGGGATGGGAAGGACAGGGCTGAGGAAGGGAATGTTGCACCATGGGCTATGTACCAACTCTGTTTTTCAAACCAAGTACTGTGCTGTTCAATGATTAACAGCAGAAGTACCTTCTGCTGGCACTGTAAAGTGGTGTGGCTGCACTTTAGTTTGATATATAGGTAGCTAAATCAGTATGATTAGACTGTGCAAATTAGATTGATGTAACATCATGTAAGCATTGCCTGGAGAAGAAAGAATTTGATTTTCACAAATGCTGGATACTTGCAAAGTTCAGCTACCTAAGGATTGTTTGAAAAGATTAAGTTTTTGGTGCAAAGCCTGTGTTTAGCCAATGACAAAGGTATAATTTTTAAGGTATAAGATACAGAACAAAGAAGGATTTTTTAAGAAGCTATGAGAAGTAAAACCAAAAAAATTCTCAAAATAATACTTAAGACCAGGCAAATTCTATTAAATGGAATAAAAACACAACATACCAGCTAAAATCCAGATAAAAATTCACTTCAATAAAGTTCCTGTTAGTATTCTTATGAAAGTGGTAAATGAATATTTTGGGAATTAGTATTATCATTGGAAATATGTCACTTTGCAGCCACTTCTTGATTTTCAGTTATTTTCAGTTTACTATCTGATCAAAAATTGTCCTGATAGCCACTCTTAATTTTCTAGATTATTACAAAAAGCACTATTTGCACTCCTTACCTAAAGCTTTAAATAAAAGAACAAGTACAGAGAACTTTCTTTCCCCCAGATGTCAGTTTTCAAAGCTGCAGTTAGGGAACTATTATTTTTATATGCCACCAACTACTGTAAAATCTCAGATTCCATAAAAAGTGTCTAGTATTTTTGCCTGTACTTTTGACATAGTAATGTTTCAAATTCAGATTACTCCTGAATCATCAAGGTAAAAGGAAAAGAGACTTACCTTATTTACGTTTAATTAGTGAATTGTTAACTCTGAAACCTAATGATGACATTAAACTACGCTATCCTTTTTATGGTTATATCATGCCCTTTTTGCAGAATCATCCAGGTAACTTTAGCATCTGTTCTTTAATAATGCATTTCAGCCTCCCAGGAGCTGTGAAAGACAATGTCTTCTTTGCCTTCAGGAATGGAGCAAGACAAAAGTTTTTATTGAGAGCTTTTTGGGAGTCCCCTTTTTGCATGGCCAAGTAGAATACCTCACTTTTCAGGACAATATGAACTGAAAATAATACAGATTTCAGCAAAGAATAGCAGAATGTAGCCTCTATTTTATGCTTGTTTCACCTTTTGGGACTGCATTTTGGTAATCTTTCAGATTTACTATGCCTTTCATTACTGAATATATTAGTAGCCCATAAAGAATCTTTTCTATGCCCAAAATGCATTGAATGCAAGCAAACAATGAATAGAACTGTTGTTACTTCTGAGAGGTGGCATGAACTCTCTCTCCTCTAAATACAGGTTGAAATCTGGGCTATTGAAAGAGTCCAGTCAGTGATACAAAGCAGCTTGCTGTCACTGAGCTCAACTGTGGAGCCTCCACATTATGTTCTCTGTGTTTAAACTTGCTGGACTGTAGAAAACAGCATATAGAAAACTATAAAAAACGTATAAAGAACAACTTCAGAAGACACCTTACAGTTATATACAGGGAGAGAAACAAAGGCCTGATCTTAATTCCAAAGAAACAACCCATCTGTACAACTCAAGAGACCCACAAACATATACAGAACGTTTAAGGATTCTGCTTTGTCAAAAATAGTAAGAAAAGGGATGGATGTTAGAAAGAGTTGAACTGAGTTGCAACAGCACTGAGAGAAAAGAAATATAAGCAGAATGTGTTGGATCACTCGTGATTCAGTTGTATGCTCCACCATGAGCAGCATAAACATTTATTTTATATGTTGGTTTTGGGTGCATACTGCAAAAAACAGCCTTTAAAACTACTGAGGATAGCTAGAATCTGGAGCTGAAGCTCAACCCAGAGGGAAGAGGGAGCATCATTCACTTACTGTGCTCATCCCTGACCTTGTAGTCTCTGCATTGCTGATAGGCAATTCCAAGACCTGCCAGTAGTGTTGGTGACTTAACTGAGCTGTACGGGGGAGAAGAAATAGTGATGCACTGTTCTGCTGCTTTTTTACTCCTGACACACCCCATATGCTGAGATGGTGGGTGGCAGGAGGAAAGCTGGCACATTAGAAGCAGTGTGTTCCCTGTGCCAGGGGAATAATCTGTTGGCTAGTTAAATCTAATTTCTAATTCATTTCTGCTTCCTGAGTTGCACTAAAAGGCGAGATCTTCACAGAAAATCTAGCTCTTCGAGTGTGTGATAGTGCAGTCTAGAGGATGGTATGAAGCTTGTGCCTTGAAGCTCTATTTTGAATATTGGTTTTAATATATTAAAAAACCCCCAAACAAACCAAACTACAACAACAACAAAAAACACCTCCTCCCAAAAAAAACTCCCCTCTAAACTGTCTAGAACTTGAGTGCAGTAGCAATTCTTATGGAAATATACAACTATTGTGCCCTTGTTACATTTTTAGATACGTATATACATGGGAAAATTCACTACACCAGATAATTCAAGTAGGCAAATCAAAGCAGAAACAAAAAAACTTGTTTTCTATGTTAATAACATTACGTGTTAAACAGAAGTTGGCATAGAATCCCAGTGTGAAATTGCCAAGAAAAGATTGTTAATTTGGCATAAGCTTTAAGTTGTTTCATTCAGTATGATGTGAAAATAAGTAGAACTATACGTATTTTTGTGATTTGTATTGCTAGTGAAAAGGAGGTTTTACATCACAAGGAAAATAGGTGTACACCATCAGGGGAAGTTCATGTTCATCTGACAACTGCAGGACTTGGCAAACAAATACAGTAAGCTTGGAGGCAAGCAGCAGAGAAAATATCCTACAATGTTTTGCTGGAAGAAGCAAAACAGAGCAGAATCAATCATCTTTTCAATGAGAGTTTGAGGTGACTTGGAGCTTGCTCTCAGCTCTGCAGAGAACTTGTATACCTTTCTTCACTATGTGTAGAAGACTTTTCTTCCAGCGGGGTTGGTACAGGGCTCCTCTTTTCTATTGGAGACCTGCACCTCCTGGAACTTATTACCCTCTATAGAGTTACAGAGGCTGCTGAAAAGGGAGTGGTCCTCATCGCTTTTGGGCAGTCGTGGTCTGCTCCTTATGCACCAAACTATACTGCATGGCTTCGCTAGTTGCCTCAAGAAAGCTGCAAAACTGGAGGGTAAAAGACACTTGAACAGCAGAATTATTAATTGATCTTTTGCCTTATTGTAATGCTGTAAGTATCCGGAGATATTTAGTCTTACTTTTTTTCACTGTGAAAAGCTAAATTTGTCTGTCTTGCTCTCTTTGGATGACATGGAGCTCCACTGGCAATAGTGAATAGTTTCTGCTCAGCTCAGCGTGGATGTGTGCAAAGATGGTTCTTTGCACCTACCTTTTATATGAAGGCTCAAATCAGAGTAGCATCATGAAGGATGTGCAATAAAATCCTGATTCCACTGAAGACAATTTGTTTTTCACTGTTGGTTTCATTTGGGCCAGTATTTTAACTGAAGTAAGTGGAGAGAGGATGTTTTTTGCGATGGATTTCTGGTGCTGAAATATCTTTCTTCACATCTGGAATAAGGGTACAGATAGCACAGGAGTGCAGCAGATTTCAAGGAATGGCAAGAATGAAACCACTTTGACAGGATTAAGACAATGATTGCTAGAATTTAGATTGCTAAGGAAGCCTAACACATTTACCACCTCAGTTCCTCCCATAGTTCCTCTTTGTCAGAAGCCACTGCCATTCTGACAAGAGCAGCAGAAGGGAAAAAAACAAGCACTTTAATTATTTTTAGTTTACAATCAAAAGCATTAATTTAAAAATAAAAATCCTCCAATGTTAGTGGAGTGGGGCAGCTGCAGAACGAGGTAAGAATAGTGAAGTCTCGTTTTGAGTAAAGAGAAATCAAGAGTTTGTGCCAATAGAGTTCTGCACATACAAAGCAGATACAAAGTAGTATTTCAATATACAAAGTATATTGCAATTATTGTTAAAGGGAGGGAAAAAAAGAAAAAAAGAGGTTCAGCAAAGGAAGAAAGTATCTTTGAGCCTGATTCTGATGATTAGGATGCTTTTGGTACTTTCCTGCTGACTGGCATATGTAATATCCAGGCTAGAAATAAAAAGCCAGATAATAGAATCATTTTGGAGAGACTTCTACTTGTCTTTCTGCCCCTCAGTGGATTTGTGTGAATTTTGCTGAAATTGTCTATCCACTTATTTTGTTCATTAGCTTGTTCTGCTCTACAGTGTGAAAGCAGTAAATTATCAGACATAGTGACTGAAGGGGAAGACGAAGATAGCCTTCTTGTTCCATAAGAAGTGGGAGGTGAAGCAGCAAAGAAGACAGGAAGATTGATTCAAGAAGATAACTTAGTAGTTTACGACATGGAGGATAAGAGAGATCCTTAAAGGTAAAAGAACTGACAAAATTTCAGAGCAGGCACGAGTGGGAGATGAGAATCCAAGGGAAATATCATGCCGTGTGAGAAGCAAGCTTTCATTGATCACAACATGCCATGATGTTTCCATGATAGCACTGTCTAGGAAACCATTAACAGTGGTAAGAAGAGAATACAGTATCTGACAACTTTTTGTTTTGTTTTAAGAGGTACACATTAAAAATACATCTAACATATGGGACAGAAAGAATCTAAATAATGTCTTTAAACTTCTGGTAGACGTGAATCTCCAGGGATGTTTACATATGCTATTGAAGAAAGCTGAACAAGAAAAAAAATTAGATTTTGCATTTCCAAGCTTAATTCATCATTTTATTTTGTTCTGTTTAAAGTAATCTATGGAGAATTATTAAGTTACTCAAAATAAGCCCAAAATAGAAGACTGAGTTTTATAAACATTTTACATATTTGTGTTTAATTTGTTGAAAATAGTATAAAATCTGCTCACATTTGGCATCCCAAATACAAATATTAGGAACCCAATCCCCTCATGCAGTATAATTTTTAACAGTATTCCAAGAGATATCGTGCACACTTTTATTCTAGAATAAGGAATTTTATTTTACTATGGGGAAAAAAAATGTGTGCATGTCTTTATACCTTGTGAAGTGAACTACTGTGTGTTAGTTTCTCTGCACATCTGCATTTACTGCAGAAGAAAAAGCAAACAAAGTCCCACCAGCAGTCTTTGGTTTGGAAATATATTTCTGTAGCAGACACAAAGAAATTAGGTTAGGAGATCACAGGGCACAGAGAGTCTTTTACTTTTAAAGTATAAACCTTCTATCTTCTAGTAAAGGAGGGTTAAATGCAAAGCTTTTAAGTTGAGAAAATATGCAGTTCATGTGAAAGGTTTGATAGCACTATATACCCACCAAAAGCTTAAATGTGCCTGTCTGGTTTTATGGAAGACAGTAAATTAGTCTTTCCTTTACCTTTGACAGGTGGGAAGCAGCTCTTGCATGACTGGTGGCTATCACCATACATCTGCTACCGCACAGGTGAGGCTTTCAGTTTCAAAATGATGACTGGTAAGAAAAACAAGATGTCTTTCCTGGTTAAAAATTTAACTCTTCTATGATTAGTCTGGGCCAATTAGGAAACCCCTGGGGTTCAGACTATGGCTCAAGTACAAGCTTGAAAGCCAGGTCTCTTGATACTTGTTCTTGGTAGTAAATGCTGGCATATATAGTATTGATTTTCATTTAGATATCTTAATGTTTCCAGACAATCTGAGCAGATGTGGGCTGAACTCAGATCTACAAGAGTGCTGGGCTGCAATCTGCAAGCATTTTTCTTGCCATTTTGTTTCATTTTTCCTAAACTTAACTGATTTGGAATCAGGAGATATAAATGAAAAATGCAGAGTTTGCCTATCAATCATGGCATGTACAAACATTGCTACTGCCCTTTTCTAACATCCTATTACCACTGGGTAGTTGGCTAGTCAAACAGGAATAAAAATTACACTGCAAACATCATAAGTTAGGCTTGATTTGTTGAGCAAGAAGCCTGACAATTCTGTAAGAGTTATATACCTCAGCCTCGCTGAAAATCAGCCTTGTTATGGCTCTGGTACGTCTATAAAGATTGTTCATTTCATATAAAACAGCTACCTGCACTGAAAGGCCTGAAAGGAAGAATGATGCTGGTTATAAATATAGAGGAAAATCTATTTGTCTGCCCCTTCGTGCTGTTAGCAAGTCACACGATGCAGCCCTTATGCTGTTCCTAGGCAGCAGGGGGAGTTTTCCATGGCCACCTTTTGCTTTCATCTTCTGGCCTGGACTGAAGCACATCATCTCTCTTTGTCATATGAGATAAAGCAATGAAGTGTGACCGGTGCCACTGCATTGCACTCTGCCCACCAGGAGCACGTTAATGATAATGAAAAACTATACTGCACCACATTTAAACTAAATGTGAGCGTAAGGCTGTCTGTCGTCAGACTGGTATAACAGTTAGTGTCATAAAAGATAAATAGAAATTATTAGAATTGGCTCAGAAGGGATTTTTTATAGAGCAGGGTTGTATTCCTTTAAAGATACATTATCAGACTGTTAAATCTAGTTTCAGACTACTGGGCAATTAAAATGATTAACGTTATTTACCCATATAGTTCGATTCATTAAAGTTTTAAACACCCTTTACACACTGTTTATGTTGAAAATAGAGAAATAACATGTTAAAATGTCTCGGGTCATTAATCATTCAAATTTGCTGTTTAACTACTTTCTCAAAACCTTAGCACCACCGTGAATATTTACAAACCTCAAAGGCATTTTTGAAAGGATGAACAAAATCAAATTCCACCCACCTCTGATATGTCCAACAGACCTTTGGTAGTTCCTGGGCCCTTTTGTGTTTGCAAGAAAAATCAGGCAGAAAATTCTGAAAAGATTGTTTTAAAAGTTATTCTACACAGGCATCTGTACAAGTCTTAGGTGCTTTCACCTGGGGGCTTGCTACCTCAGAGATTTAAAGGTAACGGCTTGGATGCTGTTGCTAAAGCTAATAGAAACTCCAAGTATAAAGCCTTGTGTACTGAAATGAAAACATACTCTGAGTCCGGCACTTGGTTTTCAAGTGTGTCAGATGGAATTTCACATTATCTACTGACAAACCAGTTTATTAGATAGATATAAGTAGAGATCTTCAGGCTAGTAAATGCTGACATTAGTTAGAAGCTAAATACCCACTTCCCTTCTGTGTTGGCATTTGTGACAACCTCTGAAACACTGTGGGGAAAGTCGTGAAAGTCCGTATACAGTATGTGACAACACAATTACAAGCCATATATTTATGCTGGTCTTTTGAAAATACGAAGTCTACGGGCTTTATAGCGATTTGAAACACTGTTGTTTTTTTAATCTGACATCTACTGAAAATGCCTGGTCCTTTTCAAAGGAAATGTTGTAAATTACAGAGAGAGGTTGGATATAATCTAGACTGTGGTCCCATATTCTGGGAAGCCAGATTATTGTGTTTGCTTTTCTCTGGAAGCAGTGGTAGAGCTCGTGGCCCTCAAAAACTGCTTCACATTGTACCAGGTAAGAAAGCTCAATATTTGCATGTCAGAAGTTCAGAGGAGCACACAGGGCTGCAGGAAGTGTGCTGCCTGTGCCACTGAATGTCCTGTTTCTCAGACAGGCTGTAGGCTAGATATGCTGAACAAGTGTGATCATTACTCTTCTGTGGCACTATTAGTAAGAGGAAGAGGTAATTATAATTAGCCTCTCTGAAGTCACCCAGGGGCTCAGCTGATATGTCAAAAATGTAGATGGTATTAAACATGGAGACATAGCGATATTTTTCCCAGTTGGCAGCATGATCCTAGCACCAATACCACATTTAGTATGCTAGGGTCTTTCCCTTTGAGAATATCAAGGAATATTCATAATCCCTTCTAGATGCCTATTTCAGGAGCTATGCACTCTGTGAGTAGACAGTGAAGAAGTGACTTCCTGATTTAGGTGTTCTGGATTAGACCCAGTTATCTTACAGATTTACTAAGGAACACTGCCTCCTAATTTATTCATTTGAATATGATGCCACATTCAGTTAGAGACAACTGCAGTAATCCTAGGATTATTACTAAATGATATACTGACAACAAATGTGGGTCCAGTCAAGTGGCTTGTCTTCCAGTAAGATTTGATAGTATGAGAGGGTCACCTAGCTGTAGAAGATCCACTCAACCATTCTGGAAGAGACCATTTTTTACTGCTTTGATTTGCCAGTTTCTCCCTTTGTTACATTACTCTTATTCTCTTTGTAAGACTGCCTGACATAACGAGTGGCTCACTATGCAGAATCAAACGGTACTATTTTACAGTACTGTGTACTGTATCTGATGCAGTTCTCACTCTAGACAATAAAGGGAACTGTCAGTCTCTATCAATGAGGATGTTTCTAATGCTATTCCATCATTCATTTCAAGAGCAACATGAGCAGAGCTTTTCCCTTGAGAGACTGACAGCCGTTATCATCTCTGCGGTGCTATAAGCTTTTGCTGACTTCAGGGATCAGAAATCCCAGAGGTACTCCTGAATTTCATGACAGTGTATGGTGCTCTAAGCCAGCCCACCAAATTGGCATACAGAGGCACTACACCAGTGCAGAATAGGGCTGATTATTAACGGATGAATATTAAGGTCATATGGTTTTCAAATAAATAATTTTCTTGAATTTTTTCCTATCCAAATCCAGATAGAGAGAGGCAAGGTGGAGAAATAGTCCCCTTAACTTGAACAGAGATCATTACCTGTCTTTTTGCTGCTGTCTGCTACGTCCGATGTGTCTGTGTCTTATTCAGAAGCTTGGGACTTCAGCATATTTGTGATCTGTCGGATGTTGCTGTGGTAGTCATGACTGCTGCCTCCTTCTTCCAAACTTTTCTTGCGAATGTGGATGGCAGAAGGTTGGCTGAGGGAGGGAATCTAAAGTACTGAAAAGAGCTTCCTTATTCACATTAGAGTAGGGAGAACGGGAAATACTTCTATTGCATTGGTTTTATACACCAGAAATTTATCCATCATTTTGATCTGTGACAGGGTTTTGGCCTTCAAGTTGACCTAGCTGTGTTTGGCCACATAGTATTAGTATTGATTCTGCTGCCCTGAGTACTTTTGCCTAAGCGTAGCTCTCCTGGGGGTTGTTGGACTTGTTTCCCTTCAGGGCTGCAGATGAGTTCTACTCAAATGATCAGTCAGAAGAATATACTGAATGCAGAATATCACAAAACCTCACAGATATCAGTGAAATACAGAATACAAGTTAGTCCATGTCTCTGCCTTTTCTATTTTGCTAATAATCAAAATTATATAAAGTGGGAATGAGTTTTATTGTTGGTATATCTGGAAAATTATTTTTGCTTTGAGTTTTTTTAGAATTCTTATGCCTCCCATTGATTTTGATTATTTACTCTTTGACAAGGGGAACACAGGCAGCCCATGCTGTGCAAAAGATCAGAGATGCCTTCATTCCTCAAGGCTATTGCCATCTTTGATTCTTCAGTGTAGGCTCAGTGAACTGATTGCATTTTCTTCTATTTGACACTTTATATTTCACATTTCTTCATCAGACTATGATAACATGGTGTCTTTTAGAGCAGGCTGCTCTGAGAATATAGCCTTTTTGTCTTGGATTTTATTATAACCCTTTGGTGACTTGTAATGGCAACTTTCAGCTACTGTCCTGATTAATAGTCTTTCAGTTAAACTGTATGGAGTTGAGTATCTTGTTAATCCACTTTCTGTGCTTTTCTTTTATTGGTCTTATGTGTATTTCATATTTAATTGTCACATGATGTGACTTGAGGGCAATTGTTCTTTGATTTTTTTGGTCTTCAACCGGGATAGTCTTACAGGCCTAAGGTGAGATTTTTAAACTACAAATACTGTATGCCAAATCTGGTAGTACAAAACAAGATCAAATATTTGCAAATACAAACAAATAAATGAATAATCTATTTGGACATGTAGTTGTGTGTGTGCACTTTTGAAAAACAGCTCCTTGGACAGACATATTTTACAAAGGTGGGAAAGAAGCCAAGGGATATGGGTGTTTAGAGTCTTGCTACTTTAAGAGTGATTCACTTTCTATTAGAAAATAGTTAATGTAAGAATCTAAATAAAAAAAACCCAGGAGTTAGTTCTGTCAAAGCTGACTTTATGTCATGGTTCCAAATATTTTGATCAAATAGGCTTCTCTCTCTTTTCCTCTGTTATAAGATATATTATAAAGTATATGTTTCCAGTGACTTAATGTTTGTGCTGTGAGTTCCTGTAGATGAAAACTTGGGTGATGTTAGATCAAAGTCTTCAGTAATTTCATAATTTCTTTGTGAAGAAATGCTTGTTTTAGGCTGTAGTTGGCATCAGTCTAAATGAGTCAGGAAAATGGGATGATCTCAGCTCTTATAAATAATAGCAGCCTTCTCCTGTTAGAAATGCCTTTCTTCTGGAAAAGCCAGTTCTCCCACATTAATGCATTTCTAATCAAAAACACTAAGCCCCATATGGTGTATTTTTAACACCTTTGAGAACCCTGGGTAAGACAGAGTTCTAAATATACTGGAAACCAAAGTTCATTGTTGTTCAGCACTCAAGAGAATGTACAAAGAGTATACCCTTGTATTTCTGTGTTATTCTGCTTATTAGTTTTATAGTACTGGGTCTCATTTGCTTTCCTCCTCCCCTGTCTCTGCTTTTTGTGAAATGGCTTTCATGCTACCATATTATTTCATGCTACCAAGGTTTATCCTCTCTCTCCCTCTTAAACATAATGAACATCAGAAAACTCCCCCGAGGCATAAATAAAAACCAAGAGGGTAACATCCCAGAATACTGGAGGATGGTGGGAGAAGGCATAGTTCACACTAGCAAAGTAATAGAGCTTGAGAAATAGCTTGCCTATAGAAATGTTACTTGAAAAGCTTTTTTTCAGCTTTTTGTGAGAAAATATCTGAAAAAATATTTTTGTAAGATATTTGTGCTTATTGTTTAAAAAAAAAGGCATCTACTTCCACTGAGTCATCATTAATTGATTTACCAAAATCTCATATCATGGCATGTAAGTAGAAACTAAACATGAATTACTAAAATCAGTGTTGCATATTAACTAAAATTCCTCAGTATGCACAATTCAGAGCTTCAGGAAAACTGAGATAAAATGATGAATTCTGTCTCGATGACCTATAGTTCAACTATTCTTCCTAGCAGAAATAGGCCATGTGCAGAGAGATTGTCTAGCTGACAAACAGTTCTGTGTTACTTCATTTTACCAAACATCTTTTACTTCAAAATTTTTACATTTATTTTTAATCAGAAGATTTTAAGAAAAAATTAATCACTGGCCACCTCTCACTGCTTTTTCATAGAACTGTATCCATTTAGGTGGAGGATAGAGCTTAGCCTCTTTCTGGGTGTGCATGACTTCTAAATGGACTAAAACATGCAGGATGAAAAAAGACATCATCAGAGGCACACTTAGAAAGAAGTAAGTATTTGACATTATTGTTCAAGACACCTGGAGTCTCTTTCAACTCATGTGAGGCTGCTTCCCGCAATGTCAGCACCAAATGGTTATTCCAGTAGGATAACAGAAGCTAGAAGTTTAGTTAGAACATGTTCACATGCAGAAGAAAAACCAAGCATGCCAACACACTTCCTCTAGTTAACTTAAATTGCCCCTCTGACCCTGCAGTGCTTTTCACTGATGTACTGCTGTAACGTTACTTGAATGACATTTTGTCGTTTGCTGAATGTTAACCTGCAAAAATGCTATATTTGCTCCTTTACTTCGAGACAGGATGACATGCACTGCAGATCCCAGTTGCTGGGGGGTAATTTTATGCCCCTTTCCTGACAGACAAGATTCCAATAGCACCATATGTCAAAAACTCCAACCAATTCCAGTCATGTAGCCACACCGTCCAGCTGTCACAGCTATAATTATTGAAACTAAAGCCCAGAGAAGTTTGTAGTTTTGGAAATGCTGTAGTCTCCTTAGATCTTTACTACTGATGTTATAGCTGATTAGGACCCTGCCAGCCTTCTGTTGGTCTCTTGAAAACTGCTGTAATTCTCATTCATCATGGAAGCTAACCAGCTGCTCCAGAGCCATCCCCTAAAATGTGTTGCTTGATGTTATACTTTGCTGTTGTCCTGACCTTGATACTCTGGATGTTCAAATAAAGGCTACTTACAATGTAGGACTTGGTACAAAAGGATCCAGTTTACGTTCTGTATAGAAAAATTAAAACATTTTTAGGTAGGTACCTGGTGTCACTGTGAAGACTGCTGCTAATCCTCACTCATTTCTCAGTCACCCTGCTACATTTTCATGACCATTTCAGGTGAGGGAGTGAGAGGTGACGATCTTCTGGAATGCCCTCCTGTTGGGCTGACACTGAGCTTTTGGCAGGAACATGCGTCTTGTCTTGTAGCAGAAATGAAAGGGACTCCTGCAATCACAGTTTTGAACCTTTACATCCACTTTTGTCACTTTTATCCAAATTTAATGAAGTTCAACATCTTTTGATTCTCTGAAACTTTGGCTGAGTACAGAGTTGAGCTATGGGCTTTTTTTATTAAAATCTTAAGCTGAAAGTTTTAAGATCTTCTGTTTATAAGTTTTAACCTTTTTGACAGCTTTTGTGTTCATATCCATTCTAGTACTTGATATGTGTATTACAAAAAGCAACACCTTTCTGGATTGCATTTTCACACTATATTCTTTTTTATCTCTAGCTAGCAGTCCCTCTTGAACCCATTGCGATATCTTCACTGAGAATGTTAGTTATGCTTTTCTGAGTATTCACTCACTTAGGAGGCATTTTTTTTGTTCTAAATGTATGTAATCTTTTTAAATTTAAATAAGAATCATGTAATTCAGATGGCTTATATTTTGATCAAATAGCAACTTGTAGTCTAGTTCCTAGACTCCAATATATGGATCTCAACCTGGATTTCCTAAACTCTTTTGAGATGCTAGGTAAGAAAATGTCAATATATTTAAAGAAGAAATGTTTTATGAATGAGGAAAGACTTGAAAGTGTGAGAAGCAGGACTGTGTTAGAATTCCTAGAGCAGAACAACTGACAAATTTGATGAAGAAAATGAAAGAGGGAAATTTGTTAATCATATTCTTGAGCAACTGTCTTTTAATAATGGAGAAACTATTTCAACAAAAAAATACCACCAAAAAAAGTTGAATTTGATATTGCTGGTGAGAAAACTCAGAATGGCTTTCAATATTAGAATATAATCAAGTGAGTTGTCATGTGGATCACTGGTTCACATTTAGAGGCAGAAAGGGTGATGTACATTTAATAGGCAGACCAGATTTCTTGAATACACATAAGAAATTATTCCAAAAGGAAAAAAACCTTTTCTCTTGCTTATGATGAAATCATAGTTTTAAGGTAACTTTTAATGGCCAGATTGAGAAACAATCAAGATATTTGGTCCAGTGGATTCCAAGGTCCTCATTGTTTCTGAAATCTCCACGTGCAGGCTCTTGTATTTTCTTATTAACTAGCTCTTGTTGGAAGCCTGAAGTCAACAACATTTTGACAACTGGCTGCACCTGACCCCACTTTTGGGACTCTTGGTAGTCCTCCTTGAAGTCAGCTGAATCATAGGTGAAATGCAACTTTGCACTAGGAGACTGAAGGAGAATAAAAAGGGAGTCATCAGTCAAAGAGCTCAATACAAGTGGTCGACTAAAGGCATGGAAAGAAAGTAAACAAAGAAAAAACAACTGGAGAAGCAATCAGCATAAAAGCAGCAGAGAGATGTGTAAAGAGAAACATGACACGTGGATTGTATCACATATAAGAGAGCTGAGTGAGACATTTGAGCTGGATATGTCAGCAGTGAAAGACAATCCTGAGCAAATGTTTTAGGACAGCGAGCAAAGAATAGGTGATGGAAAGAATATTTTGAAGTGCTGAACAGTGTGGGATACAAAGTAGATGAAATTTTTTTTTAGAGGCTTCGCACTAAATGTGAAGGAGAGAATACATGTTGGAATTTTGAGATATAGAAAGAACTCCATAAGAAACTTGAAAGAAAAATGTGAAAGCCCAGGTGCAGGGCTCTGGCTGGCATGCGATGACCATTGAGTAAAACACTTATCATTTCAGAACAAGGACACTTATGAGAACCATCCAGGACTGAATGAGTAGGGGGAAGTGGAAAGAATATAGATCTGCTTCAGAAAATAATAAGAAAGAAATGCTTACAGAATGTATGAGGAAGACACAACAGATATTTTTATGAGATGTTTGTAGTAAGATGGAAATTGGTGTAGATACAATATGACTGAATCTTCTAATTCTCTCTTAGTCTTGAAAATAGGTTTAGCAAGCTATTTGGTAGAAATGCCATCTTTTGGGAGCTTATTGCCACCAAAACCTTAATTAAACTAATATAAAACATTTACAGGAAGTTATACATTGCAATTGGAGAATAAGCCAACGGAATGGATTTCCATGATCACAGAAGTGGGACAAGCCAGCTTACTGTTACTGCCTGTGTAAAGTTTAGGATTGGTTTTGAATTAAAAAGTGAAGGGAGAGGTGGAAAGAATCACACTGTATGAGAAAACAGTGCAAAAACTTAGCTTATCAAAGGATATTCATCTTATAGCGTCATTAAAGAACCATCAGAGGTTCCTTGGAGAAACTAAGACTAATAAGCAGAAATTCAGACTGAGGTTCAGCATACAGAGATAAGGACTGAAGTTTGAGACAACTTAAAAGGAACTGTTAAAAGACAGTTTGAGGAATTTCAGATAACCTTTCTTTTTCTTTTGCCTGTTGTTTGGTAATAGTGCTATTTCTTCTTACCAAATGGAGTCTCTTGCTTCAGTAAAATTATCTTCAATATAAACTTTTAAAAAATGGAATGTGTGGGAAATAGGACCCTATAACACTAGATTTCATACTTAATCCAATGGATCTAAGTATTTCTTAATCATTCTGGAGAGGCCAAGTTAGTTGAGAGTGCTCTAACAGCTGATGGCTGAGATACCGCTACTAATTCATAAGAAGTTTGAATGCAGTTGTCTGTGTTTGAATGTTCTCAGTGATGTAGATGTCCTTTCCCCTCTTATTACATCTAGCAAATAATTGGAAAATTTCCTAAAACCTTAGATCTGGATAAATGGTAGTGGAGTGCCCACTTTGCACCTACGGCGTGTAATCTGGGAGACTGGGGGGTTTAATATTTTGATTTAAATGAAAGTTGGAAACTACTGTAAAAAGGGCTCTGGTTGATTATACATAATTTTCTTATCCTTCTGGAATGTCGTAGTTGGAGATCATGTAGAATGTGCTTAATTATCTTTGTTACATAGTATAGCCAAAACAAACACAAGCTGAATAGAGCAATGCTATGCATTGGAATAGGAGTGCTGCAAAAAGAGTCAAATAGGAGCTCACTGGCCAAGTAAGTACTACATTGAGTCGGATATGGAAACTTGCATGCAAGAAAGCAATGAAAATGATTTCTCTGATTTATTGATTTATTGTACCTATGCTAACTGAGCCAAAGGAAGTACTCAGCTCTCTTACGAAGCAATAGAATTGTACTTGAGTCAAAAAGATTTTGTTTTGTTTTGTTTTGGTTTTTTTTAATTGGTTTTAATACTTCAAAGAAATCTGTCATATGAAAATTTTAAATTTTTGCTTTTAGACTGTTGAGTTGGCATGTAAAGAAAACCTTGTTCTTACCAGATACTTTGAAAATTATTCAAAGACAACAATACTTTCATAAACTTTTTATAATTTTTTAAAATAATGTAGCAATAGTCATATAATTACAGTGATGGATAGATACCCATCTGCTTTGTTAGGAAGAATTGTTACTGTAGCCCAATTTCATAATTACCTTAATGTTGATATAGTTGTGGTTTTGTATTTCTTTAAATAATACCATATAACTGGAAAAAAACCAAAACATCAACCAACCAAAAAAAACCCCACAAAAACCAAAACCAAGAAAATAATAGTTCATAAGATGTTACATCTTTTTTACTTTTTTTTTAACTGACAGCCATGTACAGAAATCTGCTAGGCAGAAGCATGACAAACTTATTTTGATCACTGCTATTATTACAGTTTTTACAATAATGTACTTATTTACAGGCTTGAGCCATCATTGGTATCTAAGACTATATATGTAGCTATACATATCTAATTATTTGTGGAAGATATTAGTATTGTAAATACAGCTAATCTTTTTTATGAAAGTGGCATTAATAATGATTTCATAAATGCCAACCTGTAGTACGATAATTTCAAGACTCTGAAAATACGGTGTATTGTAACTAAAGATGTTCACAAATGCATGTTGTGTGTGTGGATGAGGAGAGGGAGAGGGGCTGTTTTGTGCTTAGAATGCTTTCTGATGCATAAATATTAGCATTAAATAATTTTGAATACCTTGTTTCCTGAAAAGATTAGTAGCTCTTCTCTATGTGATAAATTGTGCAAGAGTTATTGTTCACACCAGTCTTCATACTGTATTATTCTGTGTAGCTTTAAATAACCAAGTCCAAATTATGCTCAGCAAGCTGTTGGGAAAGCTTGGAGGAATCTCAGACCTGAAGGGCCAATTTGTGCCCTGACTTACATCCTGTGCAAATACACTGAGTTCGTGCTGGCTGTAAAGGATATAAGGTGGTTAAGGGTTTAAGCTGTTAAGGTTTTTTTTTAGTTAGCTTGGTTCTATTTTTTTCTTTCTTTCTGTTTACTTATGATTCCATCTTAATGTAGAGGTACATTGTGCCTATGGAATCACAAACTTTGCACTTGTAAATACTGCACAATAATGTATTACCTTTGTATAAAATATATTTGTTATCTCATTGTGGCCTTGTATTTGTTTCATTAAATGTGGAAGTACACGCCTGTTCTTTTTTTGTGCACCTACATTGTCTCACCTCAGTGAGACTTTTGTAGTCCATGTTCCTCTGATTTCAGAAGATACCCCATTTTCTATTCTGCGTGTAAAATTATAGGCAATGGGGAGACAGGCTGCATAGATGTGGCTTCCCCAAATTTAGTTTGAATCACCAAAGATCCAGCCAGCTATTGCAATACAAAGTATCAGTGCATCATTTTGCCTGATTTTATCAGGTGCATATTATCAGTGTATGTATTTTGCCTGGCCTCTCTCCTAATTGTCTAGGACTGACTTTTTATTCTAGAAACTAGAGTGACTGAAATAAGGGTTCTTTGGAAATATCAGTCATCTCGCTGTGCTTGGGTATTTTCATCTGATTTTGTTCCCCGATGACTTTTGCAGCAAGAAAACCTCAACTTCAGGGTATTAAGTGATTGGCAGAAAGTGACAAAAACAAAGACATTCAGGCACAGACCCGGTATTAATTCAAGCCATGCAAATAATTTAACACACCAAGTGAAAGATGTGAACTGAGCAGTTTCCACTGAGTTTAAGGACAAGGTGAAGAGTTCCACTTTTCTTAATGACCTTAGGAAAAAAAAGTATTTTTAAGACTATCCATCTTACAGTAATTAGACCTAAGTCTGTTTAATGAGAGTGTAAGGCCAGGTACTGCATTTGTCTTTTTTACTGTCCCACCGTATACTTTGTGTATGTTTACTGATCAGGTAGTCCCACTGAAATTTGTGGATTTTGTGAATAGTTACTCCTGAATTACTTTTTTGTCAGTCTGTGTTCTCTACTGCCAAATGCTGACAATCCACCTCACCATTAATACAGGAAAATACTAATGAATTCAATGGGAAAAAAACCCCCAAACCCCAAAACACATAAGATGTAGTTGCTGTCTAGTCCACAGATCCTCCCATTGTTATTTTCAAGTGAGGAGGATGCTCGCCCCTACTCAGTTGCTAAGGTAGAAAAAAATGTTAGCTGACTGGACAGTAGAAGAGAGCAAACCAAGTTATGCTACTACTCAGTTCTCACTACAGTTTCTTTTCATAACGGTTTAATTTGGCACTAATTGAATTGGAGAAGCTGGTTTAGAGTGGCAAGAATCAGGAAATAAATGCAATTTTTTGGTGATTAATGACTGTGGAAATGACTGGCTTAGAAAACCTTTTGACTTCAACCGTTCCCTGCAGTCGGGGTTATATTGTGTAAGACTAGTTTGGCTCTTCTGACATTTTGTGTTTTCTGGACATTCACAAATTTGAATATCAGAGATTTTGCAAAAGTATAACCATTTGAAATGTTCACTGAACCTGCAAATATGAGGAGTAAAATTACTGGTAGATTCATAGACTAATGAGAAAAATTGATGTCGGTCAAACATAACTATGGTTAACCTCTGCAACTTGCCTAAGACACACAGTCTTCTGCTAATTCATTGAGAAAAATTGTAAGCTCCACTTGAAATCCAATTCAAACTATGATCTGCAAAATGCTTCAAAAAAGACAGTAACCTCTGTCAGTCACATTATAGAAAAGCAATTGGTTAAAACAAGAGCTTTGTGCTTTCAGATCAGGGTCTCTTTTCACCAGTGTAATAGAATTTCCAATGCACTTCCACAGAAAAGCAAAAGACTGTCGTCATATCCTTTATCTCCACGAAAAAAAGGGGTTCCTCCTTAATTGGCCTTTAGAAATTTTTGCATAACTTACCACATCTTCTGCTCTAGTTCTTATGACCTTTACTCCAGACTGTTTTCTGACTTGTCAAGAAGTTAGAGAAGAGGGTGCCAATGTGAACTTCCACTGAGACTTTCTTCAGGTGCAAGAAAGATTAAGCCTTCTGTAGGAAAGCCATCATAAAAGGAAGGATGGTTGAAAACTTCGATTTGCCCGAGTTCCAACTCACCATTAATAAGCCTTGGTTTTCTGTTTCCTTATAGAAAGTTTTGGAAACTTACTCCTGTGCAAGCATAATTTTTGAAAGCTTCTTTAAGGAAGCTATTAACTCTACTGGCATATGGAGAATTTATAATTTCTGCAAGTGTTATATAGGAGAGACCCTCTCATGTAAGCATATGATGCATTTGACTGGTGTTATGAAATCTGCCTCTATATCTGGCAATGATTTCAAAATTTCCTGAGGTCTCTGTTTAAACTATAACAGAACTCCCAAGCACAAACTGTCACTGAAAGGGAGGTAAAGTTATGGTGTGTTATGCTTAGGTAAAAAAATATTAACAGAATATTTTAATTGTTTAGGCAGACCAGACATGAAGAGATGATGTGTACATTTTTGAAAGTAGTCTTAGCATTTATTTTTGTATTGCATACTGATGCTCAGTCACTCCTTCTCTACCTCCTGAAGGCATTGCTGATGTGTTTCTAGAATACGTTTTGTCTCATGCAGATAAATGACACTGATTCTGCTGGCCAAAATTTATAAGTTACTATTAATTGCCATTGACCAATGAGGAATTGTGGCTCTTATCCCGCCCCAGAAGCCCCTCTTTTGTAAGAAAAACAGTCTATTTCATATGATCATTTCCATAAAGGATTGTAATCCTGGCTGAACATCTTACCTCTAGCTATTCTATTTGCAGGACTTTTAAAATAGGTGGCTATGAAGTGTTTTGCTCTTTTCCCTTTGGAATATGAAAAGAGTATCCTGTACGTGGGGGTTATGTATGATTCTTGCACAGGTAGGAACGTAACGTGAAGTGGTGAAAATAAAGAAGGTTTTTTTGTAGTGCTAATACGCGTATATCTATGTCACATACTTCAACAATGTAATTTCTTTGTAAGATAATATATGTGGCCAGAGTCTCTTTTTTTCTGGAACCTAACAGTTATCACCTGAAATAATTTCACAAATCCCTGTGTTCCTGTTTTCCATGCTTCTATAGGTAGTTTGGTGGTCAGTAATCTGACTTTTGGGGAGCTTTGGCTGCTTACGTTTGTTCTCTCCAATAATGTTTAAATCTTCTGCAAATCTATAGCAAATTCTGCTAAGACTTGAGTGGTTTTTCCCTAAAAATCCAATTCATCTCATATGAGAGCATTGTTATTGAAGACTGTTTACTATGCTGCCCCCTAAAGAAACTCCTTTTTAATTTGCCTGAATTAACTAAATTCTAAAAGCAGCTAAAATCGTGTGTTTTCTGTCAGGAAGCACGACCACTTGTGTGGGCCTGCTACTGAAGCTGAAGGAGCTTGAATTATTCCTGTAAAAGTTTTTACACATATACATAAGTTTATATAAATTTCCTTTCAAACTTGGGGCTTGTATGCCAAGCTTTAAAATGAGAAAGTGAATTTTAATAGTCTTAGTGTAATGGAAGGGTTGACCTTAATTATTGTCACATAATTACTTGAATACTACAGGAAAAATTAGGTAAATAATAAAATTATAACACTATATTTTATTTTATTAAGTCCTATACAAAACCAGCATTATAACTTAAAAACTGCAGCAAAGATGTTTGCAGTTAATGATGTTATTTGCCACCTTCCTTTCTCCTCCTTAAAAAAAATCCACACGAAAACACTATTTTAGACAAAAGCGGTTTCTATCATATTATTTTTTTCAAAGATAAACATTCAGTGCCTAGACTTTTAAATATGTGTTTTATTCTTGAAAATTAAAATAAAATATTTTCATGTAATCAGTAAATTTTGTTACAAAACTTTACAGCAGCTGTATTAAATGATAAGAATAACTACTATTTTGAAACTCTGAACATCTTATAATTAGACCAGCCATTAAGAAATATTCATAGTTAAGGCACATTAGAATGTATTCCACAACATGGAGACAGCCCTGACAAAGAAACATTATTCTTAGATTTACAATTAATTACCCTTATGTCTATACCTTGCATTCAATTTGCATATCTTAAAAGTGCTGTAAATTTCATAGCTCTCCCTTGTTATTTAAGATCATTGTGCTTTGGTAAAAGTTTCTACAGTGATAACTTTCACTTGATTATGTAGTTGTGAGGTCAATAAATTTGGCTTTACTTTGCTTTACAATGTTATAATTTTTCTTTTCTTGTGTGTTTTTCATTATTTTGCTCCTTGTTCTTCCTGCCCTCTCATTTATAATCCCCCGAAGAACCAGTAGATAGAGAAGACTGGCTAGAAGACTAAGTGAGTGGTCAGATTCTCAGATGTTATCTTTTTCCCAGAACGCACTGGTACTGGGTGTCTGACATGTTCTATACATCTTTCTAGTGTCAACCTCATTAAACAAATACAATTTGATGTATAGCTCTCAAGAAATGAAATTTTATACAATGAATTTTCTCTGTTTCAGCTTCTTCCTTTTCCTCTACTTTTCTGCTTTAAGAGTAATTTTGTACATTCTTGATTTCTAGCATAATTTTACATGGTGACTATTCTGAATTTTGTACCCTGAAATTTATCAGTCTTTTTCTGGTATTTAAAGAAATATCCGTGTTTCAGGTTGCCAACTTGACTTTTCTTACTTTCTAAACAAGGAATCATCACTGGTGGATAAGATGTGGTACACCATTCAGAATGGTGGTTCAGTTTGTTTATTTGGTCAGATATATATGTGGATTTTCTCTAAATGTTAGACGTATCTGTTGCAACAAGCTTGTTGTAAATTTTGTAGTGTTCTATGGGTAATTATGTATAAATGTGCTAGAACTGTGTTTTATGATCTAATTCAAGGTTAACACAATATCATGTAAGCCAGAAGGACACTGAACACTTTGCCAGAATAGTAAATATTACTCTCATCTTTTTTTTTTTTCCCTTATTTTTTTCCCCTTAAGCTTAAAAGAATTTTAAAAAGAAATATATTTTGAAACTAAAATAAACCTTCTTTAATGAGACTATATATTATTTATGGAAAATGCCACTAAACTCAATTAGCACTGGTCTCACCACTGGGTGGAATTGAAGTTGTTGAATTTTTTTAAATGTAGTTCATTGAAGTAATTTACTGGATTGGGGGCAATATTCTATTTTTAATCAATTTTAAAAGTATAATGTATGAGGAAAAAAAACCAACACTATAGATTTTTTGTAGATGCACTACTGTAAAAAATACACAAATGCATAAAGTTTATGCCCATCTTCTTTCTTTTACTGAGAAAAATTGTTTGAATGTTATTTTAAACAGGTACTTCCTTATTGCTACCCCTCTGTATTATTAATTGTTAGCTAATTACAGTTATTTCAAAAGTTACTATTACAGTCTTTTTATTTAATATTTTACTGTATAATGCTATTATTGAAAACTATGTTGCTGGATAACATCAGCCATCCAAAACATTGTCTATTGCACAAAACTACAGATAATAAAATAATGGAAACCAAAGTTATTGTATTAAAGTAATAGCTAGCTATACTTCACATATTAAAGAAAAACTCAGGATACAGGATTTTTAAATAATTTCTTATCGAGTGACCTAATCATTGTGAAATTTAAACCTGAATATATATGTTTTTAGAAAAATCTGGGTTTTTTTTTTTTTTCCCCTTGGGACAGGATGTTGAAGTTATGGGAAAGAAGAGGGTGTGAGAGTTAAAATATATTCATCTCTGCTTCTGAATTTCTCTCAGGCCTTTTAATGTATTAAATAGTTTTGAACATCTAAAGTAAGTGCATTTGACCTGATTTTTATGGGTCTGATACAAACAAATGTTGGCACTGTTGTATATGGCACTGCTCTATTTGATTCTAATATAACATTTCTATTAAAATGATTCTTAAAAACCTTCCTCAAATTCCAATAACACTATTTCAAGAAATATAACATGGTAGGAGAGATTAGCTAGCCCTAGAATACCTTGGCAAAAGTATTCAAGTAGCAAGAGTTTTTCTAGTCTTATGTCCTATATACATCTGTTAAATTACTCAGAGATCTCATTAAATAAAGCTAATGTTCTTGTAAAACAGTAGGGAGAGACAGTATATCATTGTAACTGTTAGAAAGAGCCATTCTGGCAATGAAGGAGCCAAGAAGGCTAGGTGTATGCTGGTCAGTGTAGATGTTTCTAGGCCATAAATCTTGGCCCTTTCCTGCCTAGTTATTGTGTATTTCTTTAGGTGAGAGATTGATTGTAGCAATGGAAGATGAATTTGCCCATAGACCCTTTCTTTTTTTTTCCTCTGTACTCCTGATGCCTCGCCAAGGTGATAATGCTTTTTTTCCTGCAATCATTTGTTTCAGATTAAAAGCATGAAACTGCATGGAGAAACACAAGAAAGCTTGTCTCTGCAGTCAGACAAAGACGAGGGCATGAAGATATATAACTGTCCCAGGCAGGAAAGGAGTACAGTTCACCCCCTCAGGATTTGTAACAGGTTTGTTTGAAGGAGAATGAAATAGGGTAAAATTTGAGAAAGAATCGCTGTCACTTCTTTGTTGTGCCCTTTGAGGGTGGTATTTTAATTTTTTAAGTATTGCTGAATTGTTCAACAGCACTACTGAAATATTCCTTGTCTGTCTATTTACTGCAAATCACCTAAGAAGTGCACCCCTCTGTGTTTCCCATTGTCGTCATGCCCCTGCCCATCCTGCATACTGAACATGGAGGGGAACGCTTTTCATGAGTATATATAGATGCTGAATTTATAAGGATCAATATAGTCACAAATGTTGTACAACATGTCAGGATATCATAAAAAGCAGGCAGCTCTATATAAAATACTAGCTTAATCTTGGAGATTTTAAAGCCTCATTAAAATGTGGATAAAGTCCATATATGGAATGGCAGCACTCAAAAGGTTGAAGTTGTATATCTGTGGTGCAGAAATTTTAACCATTACATTTGAATGTCAGTCGACTCATTTGATCACAGATGATATTAACATGTAAAAAGTTAAGATGGTGAAACGCATGGTATATATCATATAACCCAGTAGGATTTGTTATTCAAGGTTTGGGGAGTGCGATGAATAACCTTGGCCCTTACTTTGTGAAATCAGAGATTCTAAAATAGAGTTCGTGATCTGAGCATCTTCTAGCAATCAGCTTTTACATCAGAGGACTTCTAGGCAAACTTTATAACTTCTGCTAAGAAAAGACCTCACTGCTGAATTGAGCAGAAAGATGTGGTGATGCAGCAGCCTTTCCCTTCCTGGAAGGGGTTGTGGCTCAGTGGGAACCTGGTTAGAACAGAATAGGCACTTTTATAAAACAGGAACGAGTCTGTAACT